>NC_133652.1:87955508-88163961 GCF_009905375.1 Apium graveolens
CCCATGTTTTTAACCCTCAAACCCACTCCTAATCAAATTTTACCCTAATCCCTACCCTATATATACATACACCTATTCCATATACTCCCCATACACTTTCAAACCTTAAACTCTCTCCCAAATCCAAAAACACAAATCTTAAACACTTTTACTCAGTTTCGATGGCACCCAAGAGATCCAGGACTATCGATAGCAGCAGCACTGTCCCTACTACTGATTCTTCGAGGGGTACTGCTGCAAGGCCTCGTTTGAATGATAGGGCTGCTGAGGAGGAGTATACTAGGCTTCTGGGTAAGCCGATTTTGAAGGAGAGGGGGTTCTTACCATCGGGGAGGGATGGTGAGTTGTTGCCTATGATTGCTGAGAAGGGTTGGATTGCTTTTTATGAGTCTCTTGAAGCAGTTCCGATGAGCGTGGTTCGCGAGTTCGATGCGAACGCGAAGACTGAGAAGAATGGGTATTCTGTTGTTCGGGGGATGACGGTGGATTATCACCCTGCGACGATTCGCCGTGTGATTGGGCAGTGACAGAGGAAGCCCACGGAGGAGAATTGAAACGAGAAGACTGCTGAGGATTTTGACTTGGATTTGATTTGTGCTACTCTCTGTAGGCCGGGCATAGTTTGGACTTTCAAGACTGGGACTAACGAGTATCGCCATTTTCCGGCGATTGCGATGAACAGGTATGCCCGTGCATGAAATGCTTTTATTTGCGCTAATATTCTGCCTACTTCACATGCACATGAGGTCACAGTTGAGAGAGCACATTTGTTATGGGGAATTTTGAATGAGGAGTACTATGTGGACCTTGGTGAGTTCATCTACCAAGGGATTCTGAAGTTTTTAAGGGGAGCTAAGCACATGAACATCTCTTATGCATCCACGGTTACAAAGCTTTGCCGAGCAATGGGAGTTCAGTGGCCGTCTCATGAGCAGTTGCAGTTGTCGGCCGCTCCTATTGACTTTGGGACTCTGCATGCGATGCAGGAGTGCAACGGTGGTGACCCCGAGGAGCATGGGCTGGGTTATCGTCTTCCAAGAGGGCGGCCAGCACGAGGAGCTACCATGGCGAGGCCAAGGCGAGATGAGGCTGGTTCTTCTAGAGCTCAGGAGGGTGCCGGGATGGCTGATGCCCAGTATAGGAGGCTATCGAGGAGGATGGATGCTATGTACGAGACATAGAGCAGGTTTGCTCAGGAGCTCACCCTTGCACTTGGGACTGCTTTTCGAGGCCTTGGAGCTGACATCCAGTGGCCATTTTTTGGTGAGGACTCTGCATATCCGCCTCCTGATACACCACCCTCTGAGGGTGATAATGATGATGATCTCTCCGAGTAGTATACCCTGTGTTCCTTTCTACTACCTTCACCGGGGACATTGAAGATTTTAAGTTTGGGGGTGGTAGTTAAGGAATATTTTGTGTGTGTGTCATATAGTTGCATATTCATGATAGTTTAGTTCATATAATTGCATATTTTTATTGTCATATAGTTTTTTTTATTTATAGCTTTATATATCATGTCATGTAGCTCATGCATATACCATGATCCCTTTTGCACTGATTTACCAATTAATTTGTGATATTGATGCGAGTGTAGTGATAGCGTTAAAGTGATGTTGAGTCGTGTAGGTTGATATGCATGCTAGAAACACTTGTAATTTCACTAAGTCTTAGAGAATGCTTAAGGACTAGATTGTTATTATGGTTTGATGGCTTTTGAGGTTAATCTATTGATTATGCTTAGAATTTTATAATAGGTTCTTAGTGATAAAAGGCATGAAAAGAAAAAATAGAGTGAAAATGGAATTCATTGCTAATTGCGGTTAGGCGTCAAATGGCTAGTAGCCGGCTCATATTTTTATGCGAGTAGTCTAAGGTTAAGCAAGATGGAGCGAAACGCACTTGCTCAGAAAGTTTAAAAAAAATAGAAAAAAGAAAAAAAAAGAGAGTTAATGCATAATTGATCACGAGTGGGCTCTTTGGTATTTGAGTTATTAAGTTCTTAGGGGACTTTGTGCCTAGTGACCTAAGGCTTTTATAGTTTGGGATCCGCTAACCTAACGCTCGCTACATGGATTTCATTGCATAAGTCTTTTGTGGACCTCACTCATTGCACGATCAAATAAGCATTTGTTGTTATAAATAAAAAGCATGACTCCGTAATAAGCTCCAGAAATCTTGAAGTGTTATAAGTCATTTTGTGCCTAGAATTTTATTCTTCGTATAATCATGTGATTGCCTTAAGGATAGTTGAGTTATGATAATTGATCTAGTTTCGAAGCATATATGTTAAGCATCTGCACACACCACGTTTCTGGCTGTATGTTAGTTTGCATGATTTGATTGATCTTTATTCGCCTAATTGCATTTGTTGAGATGTCGTAAGTTGGTTGGTTTGGTCGTAGTAAGGGGGATCGCTGCATTTCATATAGATTACATTCATGCATGTTTTTGTTTTGTTTTTGAGTCTGTGACGCTTGAGGACAAGCATCGATTTAAGTTTGGGGGTGTGATAAGTGGCATTTTATACCACTTAGAACGTCTTATAATAGCTTGAATTGGTGTCTTGAAATCAAGTATTTTGTGTATTTGATGCATTTTTCTAGTGTTTGTGCATTTCAGGGTATTAATTATATTTCGGAAGAGATTTCATCAATAATAAGCCTTGGCATGTGTTTAGCATTGCAAGTGGGAAGATAGGAGCAGATTGCAACGAAGAAATGGGAGAAAAACAGATCAGTTTCCTGTAAGGGGCTGAGCGCCCGCTCAGCTCTGCTGAGCGCCCGCTCAGGAAGCTGAGCGCCCACTCAGGAAGCTGAGCGCCCACTCAGGAATGCTGAGCGGCCGCGCAGGGTCGGATTTTTAGAATTAATATTTTAGACTCCTATTTATGTTTGACTTCTAACTTCTGAGTTAGCTGGGCTTTATGGGACTCCTATATAAGTAGATTTCAGAGACGTTTCATAAAGGTTGGATCCTAGTATTAATCGAAGAGCGAGGAGATAAGGAAGAAGACCGTTTTAGCACACCGCAACGAAGAGGAAGCATATTTTTTTTGTGATTCTTTATTTTCGTTGTATTGTTGGATGCTAGTTTTCCTTACTTTGAACCTATTTACTTTTGTGACGTACTCTGGTTTAATATAAGTATTTTAGTTATTATTCTCGTGTGTTATTATCATGTTTTCATATGAACCCATGATGACGATGAGTGCTATCATGGGCTAATCGTGATCATGGGGTCGTAACGGAATTACTATGGAATTTTTAGTTAGTTGTTTAATACCTTAGTGTGTGATGATTGTATGATATCTAGTATTGGTTGTGCGTATTCGTCTTATGTGCGTCGCGAACATATAAGATAGGGTGTTAATCTCTTGTGAAGCGACGATGGATCTTGAGATTTAGAACTTGCCATGCTAGCATAGGTTCATGTACGAGTATGCATGATTAGTGGGTAACTCTAACCGTTTTATTCGCCCTGTGAAATCAAAATGAATAACTTGTGCTTAAATCGTTATGTTGTCAATTTCTATAGACATATAGGGACTCAACATAATTGATGCCTATTCAACTTCTATCTTAATTGTGGATGCTTGGTAGAATGGTATTAGTACAATGAAAGTTGGCTTTTATCAGTTTCGTGTTATTCGATTAATATCATCATTATTGGATGTTAAGGGTAATAACAATGGCTATTAAAGGAAGTAGTAATGAAGTTGTGATCTTATTAGTGTTTTAATATTGTTAATTCAAGTGTTAATTAAGTGTTTAATTCTCGTAGTTAATTGTAGTTAATAACTAGTTAATCAAATCTAAGTGTTATTGTCTTAACATTGAGAAGTAATCATACACTGGTGAGTGAGTTTAATTTAACATAATTAGTCTGAGTCTCTGTGGGAACGAACTAGAAAGTATTCTATATTACTTGCGAACGCGTATACTTGCGTGTGTTATTAGCACGTATTTTCGCCCTAACAGTAGTTAATAAATTCTGATATTGGTCAACCCAGTTTTGACTGATAAGTCCTGATAGTCATGATTAAAATACTGATGATGGTCAAATCTTGATTGACTGTTATACTTCATTGTTTATTTTGAATTTATTCAAAATAAATTGTTACACAGTATTTTTAATTAATCAGTGTGTTAGTGGAATATCTTTTAATTGCTTAAATGGGTTAGCTACTGATGTAAGTATCTAGTAATACTTGAGTACTTACATTGGGAATAGAAATCTGAAGAGAGAGATTACTTTTTATTTACCTAGATATGCGTAATCGTGTATTCATATTATGATTAATTATTACATGGTTAATCAAAGAGTCCCTTCAGTATCTATCTCCTCTGTTATAATTCTTGAATTGTGATCACCACTCAGAAACAACATTTAGTTGGTTAGAAACTACTTGCTGAGGTAGATCTTAATGATACTAACAGAGACACGGAGGTTTCATCATCTTTTACTGAAGACTCTGTGATAACTTTCAATAAACACATTCAAGTGTTAGTTCTTTAAAGAACAAGGTTTGAGATCATGATACTGATAAGTGGATTTTATATCCACTTGGAATGCTTCATTACAAGCTTAAATTGGTGTTTTGAACTCAAGTTGTTGGTATTTTGATGTGTTTTTGTGTGATTGCATTTCAGGTATCAGTTATATGAAGAAAAGAGCTTTTAAAGGAAATATGATAAAAAATGATCAGAATTGGAAGTCAATGCTATTGTCAAGTTGTAGAGATTCTCGTTAGCTTTGCGTGGGCAGTTGAATCGCCTAATTCTGACAAGTAGAACTCAAGTTATGGCCAAAACAAGATTCATCGGAATTTTTTCCAGAAGCTGTCTGAGCGCCCGCTCAGGGCGCGGCTGGTCGCTGATTTCGCTGAAAAGGCCTTTTTTGAGTGGAATTTGACGATTTTAAGGGTCCAGGTCCACTAGGGGCGTATAGATACTTAAAAAAAGGGTTTTCATCATCCGGGAAGATTGGGATACCAAGGAGAAGACCTAGAAGCACAGAATAACTCTGAAAAAGAAAATCTTATTTGCAACTTGTGATTCTTTGAATTAGTTGTAACTTTGGATGCTCGTTTTCGTTCTTGTTGAACCTAGATCTCGTTTATTCATACTTTGATTATTATTCATTTTATTTAGACCTTGTTTATACCATGCTTTCATTGGAACCCATGGTGACGATAAGTTCAATCATGGGCTAATCGTTATCACGGGGTTCTAGCGGATTTACTTATGGATTTCAATAATTAATTGTTTTGATATCTTGGTATGTGGTGATTGATTGATATCCTAGTATTGGTTGTGCTTATTCATCTTATGTGTGTAGCTAACATATAAGATAGCGTGTTAATCTCTTTTGAAACGACAGTGAATCTTGAGATTTAGAACTTGCCATGCTAGCATAGGTTCATCTATTGTATGCATGATTAGTGGGTAACTCTAACCGTTTTACTTTCCCTATATAATCATTATGGATAACTTATGCTTAAACCGTTATGTTGTCAAATTCTATAGACATCTAGGGTCTCAATATAATTGGTGCCTATTCAGCTTCCATCTCTTTTATGGACGTCTGGTAGAATGGTACTCATGCATCGAAAGTTGGCGTTTATCAGTTTCGTGTCATCTGATTAGTGTCATCACCATCACATGCTAAGGTTAAGAACAAAAAGGCTTTTGAATGAAGTAGTAATGAAATTAGAATCCCATGTTTGTCACATATAGTAATTCAACCTCAATTCTCTTAGTTAATATTATTTAGTATAATCTCTTAGTTTAATAAAAACCCAATTTGTTATTTGTCTTAGCATTGAGCGATAACCATACATTGTTGCATAGGTGCATAAATTGAACTTAACCTAAACCAGTCTCTGTGGAAACGAATCGGATTTATATCTTATACTACTTGCGAACGCGTATACTTGCGTGAATATTAGCGTGTGTTTTCGCCCTAACAGGTACATGACAGTAACCTGATCAAATCTTCTCCAATTCAAATGAAGGTCTTATTATTGATGAATAACAACTGTCATAACCATATTGTAACTGTGAGCTTAATTGTGATCTTCAGATTCACAAGGTATAAATACTGTTATTACTTATCAGCATTTATTCTAAATACTGACTTAGTCTTTTCAGTATTTATTTTTCATGATATAAATAATGTTGGTATGATTACTTTTAGACCTTATTTAAGGAATACCTCTAGTAGTATGACCACAGATCATCCTTCTTTAGTCACCTCTTATTTCTGTAGGACAATATTTCTGAGCCTTTTTTTATGAGATGTGTGAAAAGATTGAGAGAAAAATAGAATTAAAGAGAGGCAGGATCCTTCCTGGAAAAAAGAGAGGTAGCTGAGAGATAGGATTTAGTAATCCTTGTGAGGAAGCTCTGACTATTAAAAGTCATGAGATGTGTGGTGTGAGGACTAGTGAGACTACTTTAAAAGAATAGAGAGATTAAGTTTTATTTGATATATGTTTGCAGGTGCTCAGAGTACTAAAGAAACAGATGCTGAACAACATTCTGTTGAACCTTAAGTAAACTTTGATGTACCAAGGCCTATTAATCTCCCTACAAGTCTAAGTACTGATAATTTCTTGTAGTCCATGCATTTTACTATTCCACCACATGAGACAATCCTTGTTTTTTGTTGAAAACAATCCATTTACTCCACTTTACCATCACTTGAGAAAATCCCTGTTGTTGCTGAAGATGTAGTAGCGCAACAGTCCATTCATATATTTTCAATTATTTCAGAATCACCACAACATTCTACAGGAACTGAAGTCCTGGAAGTTAATTTCGAAGCTCTAATTCATTTATCTACAATACTTGAAGATGTGGAGTTAACTATTGAAGGTGTGGAAACTTCTAAAGCTACTGGATCACATACTGCACCAATTTCTAATTCTATTCTACATGATGAAGCTGGTGATGAAGTTCAGCAATTAGTGCAAAATCCAGTTGTTATTGAAGAATGTAATGATGATAAAGAAGCTAATATTTCTAATGCTATTAAAGATCCTGAGGATGATCTTTTCTTCCCTGAAGATATGCCTATGCATGTGAGATAATAGAAAATAATAGAGTTAGATGCTAAGAAGGACAAGGACTATTTTGATAATCTTTAGAATGCTCACTGGAAAGATGATACATATCCTATTTCCAGAAAAAAAGCCGTTACACATCTGGAAATAACAGAACAGAAGATTAAGAATTCTGATATGCTGAATCATCTGAAAGCATCAACTTTAGTTGTTAGATCCTTACATACAGCTCATGAAGCACTCAAATCAATCAGATTAAAGAATCATTGATTGCTTCAAGGCTGAATACTCATCAGGAAATTCAAAAATAAATTGCACCAATAGTTGTCAAGCAAACTGCAATTGAAGCCAGTCGAGCTAGAATGGAAGCTAAACAAGCTCAAATGTCTGATCAACTTACAAAAGTACAGAATTCAATGGAGCTGATTCTTTCTTTATTGCTTGGTGATGATACCAGAAAGGGGGAGTAAATTGTTAAATCTAAATGCAAATAACTGACATTGACAAATACTGATGATGAAAATCCTGATGGAGGTAATAAGGGGGATAAAAGGATAGTGAAAGGAGAATATGTGAAGAGCTAGTTGGATATAGTGGTTCATTAAAAGCAATCACTAGATTTAAATCTAGACAAGGTGGAGAGAGTAAGAGGAATGAAAGAAGAGTAGAAGAATTGACTGTGACTACAAATATGCAACAATCTTTACAAGTCACAACTGCTATTAATGAAGACCAAGGTATTCTGGAGATAGAAGCTGGTACTGAAATAAGTCAATATCTTCAAACTCTGAAAGTAAAAGGAAGAAAAACAACTCTATTCTACAAGGATTTAAAGATTTAATTATTTGACTCTGAGGTGAGTAGAAGAATCTTTGCAAGAGAAAATCCTGGAGTTGATCTTGAACAACTAAGGCAAATGGAGGAAGACTTCAAGAATTCCATGAAGACAATAAATGCTAATATTGTTGTTATTTCTCAAGTACTTTATGAAGATGATCCTTCTCACAGACCAACTAGAGGTGTAGTTATAAAGGAAATCAGTCAGGCAGAAGATGAAAGATCTCTCATATCACAAGTTATTATAACTACTGACAAGAAGCTTAAAGGAAAATAGAAGATAGGAGAGAAGTCAAAGATTTCAAAATCTAAAGTCAAAACTGTTGTAAAGAAGAAATCAGTATCTAAGGAAACTAAATCTCAAATACTGATAGATCCAATATATACAGTAGCTCAAGCTTATGATACTAAAGAAAAATGTGAAGAAGAAGAAATCAGCCAAGCTCACCAAAGAAGGAAGATTTTTGGAGCTAACCAGGCTGATGAACTGAAATTAACCTCTGACATTGCTCAAGTTAAGGAAGCAGTTCAGAATGAAGAGTAAAGTATAATATTCACTGAAACAAGATTGAATATGCATACTTGATTTCTACATTTAGATAGTTTTGACATCATCAATTGGAACTTGTCAATATTTTTATAATGAACAAGTTGGGGGAGATTGTTAGGAGCAATTGATGATATCAAACAGAAACTATCAGAAGTTCACTTCAGAACTTATATATCAACGAACGATGATGATATATACGGATGATGATATCAACGGATGATGTAATCAGTATTTGTCACATCAGTTGATCTTCGATAAGGAAAAAGAAATAGGAACTCAAGGAGAATGACTTTATCTCAGAAGCATTGTCTTAGGTTTACTTGTTGTTGATAGAATATGATTCCTTATACATTGTGTAGTTGTGCTCTATATTAAGCACATATTAGGTTCATGCGATAAGCATTGCGACATTGTTATATCTTTCGCATAACCTAGCAGCTCTCAAAGATATTTGTTCATCCTTTCGAGAGAGTACGTTTGTAATCAGTTTTTATCTGTTAATATAAAAATTATTGATTTAGTTGAAACTTTTTTGAATTGATTGTATTAACTGTATTCACCACCCCTCTACAGTTGATTAAGGGCCTAACATTGTTTTATAGAAAGGTGACATCTCGATAAGTATAATGACTTATCGAGATCTCAAAATTCTCTATAGGTGTATTTGACTTAATTATCAGTCACTAATAATTAAAAATACTATCTTTTCAATTATATATGATTGATACTTAAACAACTAAGGGTTATGACTATTATATATTAAATATAATCTGACTATGCCCAACTTACCAAACAATACTAGTCTATATTAAATATTAAATATATCTGACTCTACCAACTCACCAAACCTGATATCCAAATGAAACAGGAGTAAAATATCACTCATGAATAAATTAAGAGCTATCAAAATCTCTTTCTTTTCTTTTTTCAAGAAAGCAAACTTATATATAAAAAATTATTGAGAAATAAATACATTTTAATTTACACAAAAAAATCAACAAAATGATGAAAGTAGTTAAATAATCTAATTATTTCCCAATCAATATATAATAATTAATTTTATGATAAATAAACTTTTGCCAAATACATTTATCACTCGTAACACATTTTTAATACATATCTGCATATTATCAATGCATACAAATATCCACCTATATAATTCCTAAGGTCATAGAAAAATAAAATAGAATAAATTTAAGAAAATATAGTTTTTGAAAAAACTTTTTGATGCAGAAGTTAAACCAATATAAAAATGATTTTCAAAATATGCATAACCTTCATTTACATAACAGTTTCAACAATATACATATAACAACACACAGAATAACCGGAGATAAACTTCATTTACATAACAGTTTGAATAATATATAACATCAACATAAAGAGAAAGAGTAACTGGAGAGTTAAAAGAAAACATACCTTTTGTGGTTAAAAGATTTACAAAAATGTCGTATATAAACAAGTTTTTAGGTATAACCTAATTTTGTTACATAAACATTATCATACCTAACAGTACTGATCACAATAAGGATAGACGTGGGATATTAAAAACAGGACACAAACACTTACCCTCAATTTAACTAGATACTATAGGAAAACATTAATAAAATCTTGCACAATAAAATACTAATAAAATCTTGCATAATAAAATACTAATAAAATCTACACAATAAAATCTTGCACAATAAAATACTAATAAAATCTTGCACAATAAAATACTTTTGTAAAAGTTTATACAAAATATATATACATAATAAATAAACAAAAACTATGAATATTACTTACGACCAGGATTATGATCGACCAAATATCTTTGATATTAATCTCTTTAAATTTATATCAAAATAGAAGTAGAAATAAAATATTGAGATTTTGTACAATTAGTTGCCCCATGTCCCTAACACCAAGTTATTAGCTGACAATTTGAAAATTTTTCAAAGATATGTGATATTTAAACAATTTTTTGCAAGTAAAGAGTGTGGAAGGACCGTGACAGTGGAAGTTAAAAGGCCTCCATAGACCCTCCATGTACAAATCTTCAATATTATTTACTATAATGCTCTTTCAAAAAAAACTTTGCAGACTGTCCCTCTCGAGTCTATATAAGATATGCAATATAATATTTTTTATTTGTAAGGGTTTGCATCTCTTTTATTTTTATTTGTAAGGGTTTGCATCTCTTTATTTTTTATCTAAATTATACTATTAGTTCGTATTAAAATTTATCTAATTAGTCTTTTTTATTACAACAGGCGACGGGCTAACAAAACATCATAATTACTATGATTATTATTAACTTAAGAAGACATGATATTTTAGAATCATGAAAAAATATGTAAGCAATTTTGTTTCACTATGTATATTACAACAGGTGTCGGCCTAACAAAGCGTGATACAAAATGGACAATAATTATGAATAATTAAATTTTTTATTATAGTTCATGTTTTTGTTAAATAGTTTTCATATGAATTTTTTTAAAAATATGTTTTAATGGCCGCTGCGGAGCGCGGCACGGCTTTGTCGATTAGTACTTATACAAAGGAGAAGACGGGGGCGTTTATGTGGCGCATCTCATATCGTCTCATTCTATTTTTCTAATTTTTTCAATTTTTTGAATTAATAAATATCAAAAATTACAATTATCTTATATTCTCCTAAATATACTATCACCGTTTCTAATATTCTCCTAAAGTTTCTACAAAATCTTTAATTTAGATTTTTGAAATCAACTTACCATCATAATATTCTTCTAAAACTTCTACTTTCGGTTTAAATCAACTTACCATATTGATATTTTCCAAAATTTCCTTTTAAGACCAATTCTCCTATTTTCTCCTTAAAACAACTTACTATATTTTATTTTTCTATATCAAAAATTATAGTTACTTTATATTCTCCTAAATAGACTATCACCGTTCGTAATATTCTTCTAAAATATTTACAAAATCTTTAATTAAAATTTTTGAAATCAAATTACCATCATAATATTCTACTAAAATTTCTTCTTCCCATTTAAATCAACTTACCATCTTGATACTCTCATTAATTTCTTTTTAAATATTGTTTCTCCTCTTCTCCTAATATCAACTTACTATATTATATTTTTCTTAAATTTTTCTTTTAATTTTAAGCTTATAAAATACTACAAAGGCAATTGTTTACAATTAAGTTTTCTCAATATTTTTTAAAAACCATTATACCATTATAGGAGAAGACGAGTACGGTAAGGTGGCGGCTCTCAAATTGTTTCAATCTATTTTTTGTAATTTTTTTACAATTTTATATTATAAATTAGAAAAAAAATATTACATTAATTATTGACTTATACATAATATAATTTTATGATAATTTGTGAATAATGAGAGAGAGGCTTATTGGAATAAAAATGTATAAAGAGAAAATGATTTTTCAAACTTTTTAATTTATTATATTTATTTATTATTCATAATTTCCAAATGATCAAGATTAGATAAGAAATACAAAAAAGAAAAAAAGACGAAAAATTATTTTAGAAGGTCGTTACGAAACGCGTCTCAATAAACTATTTAAAAAAATTATGTATCTCACGGGGTTTAGGCTAATCATATTTAGTTGGAAAACTAGTAAATTCCAACAAGTGCCACACACGATATTCTAAAAATTATTTAGTTTTAAAATCATATAGTACTATAAGTATGATATGAATAATATTTATATATCAAATTTTTAATTTTTAATGTTATAATAATTTTTTTTAAAAGTTAAGTTAGTATCACACAAAACGATATATTAAATAACTTACCAAAATTAAAACTTCAATCAAATTTTCATTTGTAAAATTATCATAATTATCACAATTACATTAATGATATTTAAAATTTGAGAATTAAATTTCTGACAGGAAACATACATGAGATACGGAAAAATCCTATAAAAACATGACACTCTTAAATTAATCAAAAAAATATAAATAAATCAAATCAAATATAGTGTGTTTATCCCACTTATATTTATTTAATGCAATTAATATATTTTTTTATCTCATTTTTCTTAATATGTGCGATGGACATTTATTTTAAAATAAAAAAAATATTTCCTAATATTTAAAAATCTCCTTAACATTTCAATCTCACATGAAGTTATCAATGTAAAGATCAAAGAAACATTCACAATTTCTTATTTTACACAAACTCAAATACCATTATTTAAACAAACCATGGTTGAATAAAATTGTTAATACAATTGTTACTTCTATAACTTTCTCTTATAATTGGTTAGTATTCAACCCTTTAATAATACCCTCTCAAGCAAAAAAACCATCCTAAAAAATAGTTTTTATTTCCAAAAATACCCTCCATCAATTTTACACAAACTCAACACCATGATTTAAACAAACCATAGTTAACCACAAATTGTTTCATACTTCCACTTCCATCTATATCTATTTCAATGTATCTATAATTCATTGTGACTTGTTCAAAACCCTAATTTTTTTCCTTATCAAATTCTTCTCATCATCATCTACATACATCTCTCCATCTCATATTATTTCAAAGCCCACACAAACGAAAAATATAAATACAAAAAGAGGCATCCCCTTCTTTTGTAGGGAAAATAAAAAAGGTTTGGTTACAAAAGTAAAGAATAACAAACAAGCATCAAAGAAGAGGAAAAAATAAATAAAAAGAAGGGTCTCCACCAAATTCAAGTCTCTCTTCAATTACCGGTAAGACTTCCCTTTCTTTCTTTGGTTACAAATTATATTTTGATAACTTAATACCAACAAATGATATATTTTTTTTGGGGTAAAAACTACAATGGTCTGATTTAAGCGGAATATACCGGATATGTATCGTTCTTCATTAAAATCGTAAAAAGATCTATTTGAACCATCTGGGTTTCAATTACATTTTCGCGGGACATTCAATAATGGAGGGGTTTACAAATATTCTCGTCTGTAACCCTAGATAAATGTCTTCCCGCCAAACTCTTCCCTAAATTTCACTAGTTAATCTTAAATTTTGATACCCATATCTTTTTGTTTTATTATTACTTTTTGTGAGCTTAGATGTAGATTTAGATTTGTATAGTGTGTGTTCTGTTTGATAAAGGGGATGTTTTTTTAGGGTTTGAATTCGCAATCCATGGCAGGGCTGTCGAAGATAGATAATGGGTCTAATACAGATTGGCTTGAAACTCTAAAAGCGCTTCAGAATGGTAATTCTTGCTTCGATTTAGAGTCATCTCTTGAAGGTGACAAAAAGGGTGACCTTAAGTGTTCTTTTGATCAAATTGTGTCAGTTTTTTCCAGAGAAATTTGGGGGAATAAATGTGTTAGGCCTTTACCTCCTATGCTTGGAGATGGGCAGTCGGTGGATTTGTATAAACTGTATTTGTTAGTGAGAAAATATGGTGGTTATGAAGCTGTTTCTCGTAATGGGCTGTGGGACTTTGTTGTGAAGGAGTTTGGTTTGAGTTCTGGGTTTGGTACGTCTTTGAAACTGATTTATGCGAAGTACCTAGTTTCAATTGATATTTGGATGCAAAGGACTCTAAAGAGTAAAGAGAAAGAGTTGAAAGGTAAAGAAAGAGACAGTGAAGTTGTTCAGAGTGTTTACATGATGGACCTGGAATCCGAGACTAGAGAGTTCTCGTCTGAAAATACTTTTGACAAGGAGAAAGATGGAAGAAAAGTGCAGGTGGATTTGGAGGAGAAGAGTAAATCTAATTTCACCAGTGGTGAAAAGTTGGCTGAAAGAGGTAAAGATTTGAGTTTTATGGATCTGGATGCAGGCAAGGATAATGGCGGTGATATGCTATTTGAGTCTGGTGTAGTTTCTGAAGGTGACTCCAGCAGAAACCATTGTCAAAACGATGAGGTTCGGTGTTTTGAGCAGTTGAATGGAAATGATGGAAAGATTGTCGATGATGACAGTTGCGATATAGACTTTAGGAGTCGAGATAAAGATGGTGCTTGTAATGGAAAGAGGAAGCGTGAGTGTGTCTCAGAATCACTTAATTGGGTCAAGAAAGTTGCCAAGGATCCCTGTAATAAAGCCGTCGGGTCTTTACCAGAAAAGTCAAAATGGAAGTATTTTGGAGATGAGCAGCCTTGGAAGCATGTTATGTTGGTTCGCCAGGCAATGGTGGTGGAAAGGAAGGGCAACTCAAGTATTCAGCAATCTATCTGGCAGGTATATCATTTTTCGGTTCTAATTACAAATTGTTCTCCACATTTTGCTTGTATTATGCCTCTGAACAAAGTTGGCAATTAATTGAATAGTCAGTTATCAATTGGGTCTTTTGGTCTACTCCATGAGCAAAAACCCGGACCTTCCTTTCCATGACGTTTTTTAATTTTTATTTTTTTTGTTTCCTTCTAATAAGGATGTGTGATGCAGGACAAGGTATTAAAAACAATTAAATGATAGATTGTTGTGGATTAACCGCAGAAAATCCACGCCTAAGGTGATCCAGCCGAATAAGAAAAGTTTGTTAGGGTCGCAACCTGAGAACAATCTCAATTTCAATAATAATCAATCAAAGTCTATTCTATAATGAAGATTACATGAGGTTATATAAAAATCCTAAACAAGTAAGGTCCTAAAAAATAGCAAACAAACTCTAATTGATAAATATTATCTAATAATTCTTACCTATTATATATAATATTATTCTTAACCAAATATATTTCAATCTATTCCTATTTAATAATATAAACTAAATACAAACTAATATTACAATTCTTTGTCGGCATCATTCTCCTCACCTTTGAAAAAAACTCGTCCACGAGTTCTATAAAATTTAAGAATCAGCACACAGTTTGCAGCTAAACTTGAAGACACATGAAATTTTAAATCCGTGAGCAATGTCTTTAGAAACAATATTGAAAGAATAACTTATTTTGATGCAATAGTGGTTGTCAATAGTTGTCAACGCCTAAAAAATCAATATGTTCCACCATTCAAATGTTGTTCTCTTGGTTTGCAACTTCTTCACTTTTAACAACCTCTTCTACCTCTTTTTTTTCAATGCTAGAACACTGAATAGACTTCTTCTCAGCCTCTTGTTTTTTCAATGTTGATGCACTGAACTATAGGAGCTTCAAGAATATTGATTTTTTCTACAATCGGGGATGGGGTATTGCAGGTGGAGGTGGAGGATTATGTTGCACACCAAGTTGATCCACAATTACTTTAAGTGTTGCTTGCACATCTTTCATTTGCAAACCCAAATCCTCAAACTTATTCTCCAACTTCCATAACCTCATATTGTTTTGCTCGAGATACGTACAAAACCAGTTGATTACTTCACTAGCAGTAACCATTCTGTAAAAATAAGGATTCAGGGGCTGGTGGTGGCTGTTGACAGGTTGTTGGAGTCTACTGGAGGCTTGAAGGCTGCTGGTGGGTTCCGGAGGCTGCTGGTGCAGCTTCTGGTGGCTGTTTGGACTTCCGGTAAACTGCTAGGTGGTGCTGTGAAGTGTTTGATGAATTTCCTGAGACACAAGAATGGGTGGGCAGTGATTTTGTTTGTGTGGAGTTTAATTTTGGTGATGGAATGGCCTGATATGGTGTTTAGGTGGAGGAATGCTGGTTCTGATACCACTTTGATTCATGAGAAGGTATTAAAAACAATTAAACGATAGATATTTGTGGATTAACCGCAGAAAATCCATACCTAAGGTGTGATCGAACTGAAGAAGAATAATAACCCTAGGATTTCTCAACTACAGAAGAGAAGTTAATTAGGATCGCAACTTATAACAAGAGAGAGAACATTCTCAGTTTCAGTAATAATCAATCAAAATTAATGCTGTTTACATGAGATTATAGAATAATCCTAAAACTTGATGAACAAGTAAGATCCTAAAAATAGCAAACAAACTCTAATTGATAACTACTACCTAATAATTCTTACCTACTATATTTAATATTATTCTTAACCAAATATATTTAAATCTTTCTTAATTAATAATACAAAAAAAATACAAACTAATATTATAATTTTTTATTCTGCATCAATGTGAGTTCTCGTGGATGTAGTAATGTCATACCAATAAAAGGCTCATCAATTGCAGACAACCAATCAGCAAAGGTTGTTGGATTTAGTTTATCATCAATATAGACTTACCATCCAAGATTTGCTGCACACAATATCAAGTCTCAGATAGCCAACATTGATACCGTGGCAAAAGTTTCATGATAGTCGATCTTGTAAGTTCGAGTATACCCATTTGCCACTATTCTTGCCTTGTACCTTTCAATAAGTTCCATCTATTTATCTGAACACCTCCCTCACCCATCTGAACATCAAACCGCATCCTACATCCTTTCTTTTTGTTGGAAGAGTAGTTAGCTTCCAAGTTCCATTATGTTCCAATGCATTCATCTCCTCTGTCATGGCATCTTTTCGAGTTAGGGTCACATTAAGCAATTGTGCCAAGTACGTGCAACGAAAACACTAGACAAAGATGTCTAAAAAGCAAGTGATGAAGGAGATAATGCATTATAGGAAATAAAATTTTTAGAGGAGATGATTAGCTTAAGAGCGTATACCCTTTCTAAAACATGAAAATTTAGAGTACGATCAAGAGTGTTACAATTGTCATGCTCAATTATAGGTGTTGTAGGATCTGCCACGAGGTCATAGGTCTCTGGATGCAGTAAAGTGGTGGCATCATCATTTTTTTCACCTAGAAAAAGTTATCAAATTTGGCATGTCAAATCTATATATAGATCATTCGACTCTTTGCAAACACGTGGATGTGTAGATGATGTCTGGGCTAGTGTTTGGACTAAGCACATTGACATTGATGAATAGAAGTGACCCATCTGTAGCTTCAATATCAAGACTGTGTCGAATAATCTCCCCCGAAGCAAAGAGGAGTCGGGAGAAAAATAAGAGATAGACTCCCAAAAGGTAATGTCATGATTGACAAATATGCGACGCGAGGGAGGGTGATAATATTTCTATCCCCTTTGAGTGTTCAATGACTAACGAGAACACTATGGAGAGCACGAGAATCTAACTTTATCCTGAGATTGAGAATGATTATGAACAAATCATACACTACCATTCTACCAAATAAAGTGGATTTGCATGGACTACGGGCAATGGTGTTTTGTGGAACATTTGAAGGAGGACGGTTGATAAGATATGCTGCAGTCATGATTGCCTCGTCAATAATAGACCGTGCGACCTTATATTAGTCACCAATTTTTCTTCTGGCTAACCCATTTTGTTGAGAAGTTTTCACACCAGTTGTGTTTTGTGTTTAGACCTGACAAATTGGATAACCGGATCGGTTTCGGATCGGATATATTTCGGATCGGTTCCACTTTCGGATTATGATATAACTCGAGGTCATTCGGATCGGATCGGATGAGATTCGGTTCGAGTCTAATTCGGATAAAAAACAGATGAAATTCAGATAAAAATCGGACAAAATTCGGTTCAGATTAAATTCGGTTCGGATATTTCAGATCTTAACTTATTTATTTTTTCATGTTTTGATACTTAAAAAAATATCTTTTTATTAAATGTAGTACTTTTAATATAATATAATGTACTTTTACATTAATTTATAATTAAATAATTAAATTATCACGAATATAAGATATATTTAAGTATGAAGTTTGCTTATTTCGGATCATATTCGGTTCAAATATTATATGAATCGGTTTTGTTCGGTTCCAATTTATAATCGGATCTAGTATTTCGGATCATTTTCGGTTAAATTTTCGGTTCGGGTAATTTTCGGACCGGTTTAATTTGATTTTCGGATAATTATCGGATTATATAATTCGGATCTCGGATCGGATCTCGGATCGATAGATTTCGGTTCGGTTCTTCGGATACAGACCCATTTTGCCAAGTCTAGTTGTGTTCACTTTTGTTTCCATTTTTAGCCTAGCCTTAATAATCCTCCCCAATGCGAATTAAGTTAATTTGTATTGTGATCATTGTCATAACTTTGTGCATCTTTTTACGTATAGAACACCACAATCTCCGCATCAAGTCTTTATTCATCAAGTCTTTATTCTTATCTCACCTTTTTGTAAATGATGTTAAATATATATGTGAACTATGCAATACTTCCCCTAACAGCACAGTAACACCTTTATAGTTTTTTCCTATTTGGTATGGAACCTATGACCTTATTGCTTCCTATCTTTATTATTTTCCTTTTACTTCCTTATTGAAAGATTAAATTGATTATTTTGCCATTATTATCCTTTAATATCCTCCAAATTGAATCTAAATACAATTAACGAATTTGCTATCTTTAAGTTAAATAAGTTGCAAGTAATTTAGTTGGCATATTTTAAAATTAGATAATGCTTTTCATGGTGGTGGTAGTAGAAGCCAAGTATTTGCTTATAGTTAATTAGTTACTACTATAGTATTTTTCAGGATTTATATAAAAGTTGCAATTTTCTGTTAGAGTTGATACATTTGAACTGATGAGTGTTTTGACAAAAGTTTGAAGGTTTGTAATGTTTGCACCGATTCCTTCCGGAGATAGGTTTACCCCTTTGTTTATATCCTTTTCCACCATTGTTCTACATCACAAATCCGAGTGCACCCCAAATATCACATACTATTCCACCATTGTCCTACATCACAAATGCACCCTAAATGTCACCTACTATTCCACCATTGTCCTACATCACAAATGCACCCTAAATGTCACCTACTATTCCACCATTGTCCTACATCACAAATGCACCCTAAATGTCACCTACTATTCCACCCTTGTCCTGCATCACAAATCCAAGTGTACCAAGTCACCTTTTTAAATAAGTTATTAGAATGTCATTCTTATACCTTAAATGTCATGACATTTATTTACACCTTTTCATTCTCATCATTCCTTAGAATTTTTGTAGTTTGTAGCTTTAGACACCTTATCTCTTCAGGCTCATTATGTTATAACTTTCATTATTATTCTTGGTCTTTAAATGCGCCATATCTGTAACTTGTCATTGATTTTTCCCCTTTTCGTTTTAAATTATTTTGGGGGTACTTTTTGATCCCATATGGTAACATATCATGACCATTTTAAATGTGCATGTTTTACGTCCACGTTAGGGGAAAAATGTCATGACATTTATTTACACCTTTTCATTCTCATCATTCCTTAGAATTTTTGTAGTTTGTATCTTTAGACACCTTATCTCTTCAGGCTCATTATGTTATAACTTTCATTATTATTCTTGGTCTTTAAATGCGCCATATCTGTAACTTGTCATTGATTTTTCCCCTTTTCGTTTTAAATTATTTTGGGGGTACTTTTTGATCCCATATGGTAACATATCATGACCATTTTAAATGTGCATGTTTTACGTCCACGTTAGGATGTACATCTTCATTTCACCACCGAGACTTCTTCGGGGCCGATCTTGATCTTGTGCAAAGCCATGCGGGACTGAATATGAAAGCAAATAATAAAACAAAATTTATCGATAAGCGATGCATTATACGATTCCCCAAGAATAATTAATTGATAGTATTCCGGTGAAAAATGGATAATCAAAGCTAACAAATATGTTGGGGAGTACAATGCTTATATATGGTCAAGAAACCCTAATAATGTAATCTAATGGACTAATGTCCATAAACAATTTGGTTTTACTATAAACAAACTACTTAAATAATATACTTATAGCCCCACATAAAAAAATAGATAAATACATTATTTATCTGTACACTAAATAAATATAAACTAATTCACAACATATATATTAATTCTTTATTTTCGTCCTCATCGCACTCATACCATATCCTTGACCACCCACTCTCTTTGCCATGGCACTTCACAGTTGGTTAGCATTATCCATGTTTGCTCATTTTATATGGTGAGCCTTTGCTTGAATGGGCTCATGTTTCCCATTCATGTTTTTAAGGTTTTCTAACCTTCACCACCTACTTCCTCTCACAACCAACTTATAAAATATATTGAATATATTATTCAGCAACCGATAACTGCACACAATCTTCGGAAGTCCTACTATCCTTTTGTTCCACACATGTGATCAAAGCTCCTCCCCCATTTCTAAGCAAGAATGCCACCCCGAGCATGAAGAAATTGTTATTAAAACTTTTATATTAGATAAAAAAGAGAAATTGGCTAAGTTTTTGTTTTTTAAGTATATATGAGTTAATTATAATAAATCATCCGGTCAGTGTTGACAGGTGAGTGTCATTGTTGACTAGTGAGAAGGGAGAGTTGGAGTGAACGAAAAGGAGAAGGTTCTGCGACGTAGTACTTGGAACGAGTAGTTGAGGCTAGACTTTAATGTTCTAAAATAGGGGTGTTATGATTCGGTTTTCAACCTTCTTGTAGATTTTAACTTACATAAATTGGTTTAGGAGCCTCAAAGTTCAAGAACGCCTATTCTTTTGCCTTGCCATAGCGACCATAAAAATTGATGAATTATACCCACAACACTATATTAATAAAAAAACTAATTTCTTTATTCAATGCTCTTTACATCAATCTGCAATGCACGATAAAATTTGTCGCAGTCCGGGTCAAATCTTTGAGTTTTTTTTCAAAAGTCAGGTCAAGTATCAGTCCCAAATCCGAAATAAGTAGAAGTACACTGGCCAAATGCAACAACCCGCACCGCCCCCAAAAAGATCATGATTTTGTTGGTGCATTTAGCAGTAGTAGTTTGCCTTTAACTCTCCTCACTATTGGACTTGTTGGGCTCGAGTGTTATAAACTTCTACACTTAAACTCTTGATGTCCTCATCAGGGCCCGAATGGATCGTACCAACCATTGTGAGATAATATTGGCCAACTTTGTGTCCTCACTTTCGAACCTTGTCCATTATGTTAAAATTTTACCAGCCTTCGTGTCCCAACCTCCGGCAGATTGACGCAAAAAGCTTTCGATAGTCGGCTATAATACCATAGATAACAGCCCAAGACCACAACTGAATGCATTACCGAATCGAACAATCCCTCAACGAAAAAGGCTAGCAATTTGGTATACACTAGTGATTGACTTGTCCTTATGAATGTCTCACATTAACTAAATGATGTGGGATGTTACAAACACCCCACCTTAGGGGGTCAACATCCTCGTGGAGCTCACAAACACATTTATGAAACCCCAGTAGTGCCTCTGCACTACCGTTTTTTTTTTCTTTCCAAAAATGTAATTTATGTGGGACTTTTTCCAAAAACATAATTTATATGGGATTGCATTTACTTATATAAGACTAAAAAGCCCTAGAAATATAATTTAATGGAGACCCATAACAATTGGGCTTATTTATATCCTAATAATATAATCTAATGGGAGATTTATAACAATTGGGCTTACTCTATAAATAAGATACAAATATAGTAAATTATTAACCCTAGATAAAACATGTATGTAAAATGAATGTCTCTGCTACTTAAATATAAATTATTTAGCACTAAAAATAAAAGTTTCCTTCGCTAATATCTCTACAATATCTGAATCAGTTTCCTTGTATCAGCTTTATTTTGAAGTTGCAAAGTGGAGGGGGGGGGTGTTATCTATTTATTGCCTCCCTGTTTTACTAGTGGACATTAGTTATTTAGGTTTACAGATCTAGTCCGAGTCTGATTGGTACCCGAATTTTACTATGAGAGTTGATGGCTGTTGTAGGGAGAACTGTCTTAAAAGTTTCTTACTGTTTTGTAGAATTATGAGAGTTTTTACTTTACAGTGGAAGTATGCTGCATTTTGTTGTGTTTAATGTGAAAAAGTGTACGGAGTATGAAGAAACATGTTCATAGTACTAAATTATAGTAACTCCTACATTTTATAGAAGAAGCAAAGGATGCACCCAACCATGTATGAAGATCATTCGGTTTCTGCTACATCAAGATACAGCCAAAGGATTGTTTCTGCTAAAATAACTCAGGCAGTACTCTCTTTTAAAAAGTCACAAGCAAAATCAAGTTCTCACTCCACATCTTCAGATACACAGAGTGACTTGGAGGATCCACTCGCTGGCTTATGGCTTAAAAATTATAGTCGTAGGAGAATTCCCTTGGGTATATATTTTCAAGCAGAAGTTCCGGAATGGACGGAGAAGGCTTCTGCTGGTGACTCTAAGTGGTTAGGTACACGTATTTGGCCACAGGAAAAAGGAGTCAACCGTAACTTTTTGATCGAAAGGGATCCCACTGGATTTGGAAGACGTGATCTGTGTGGTTGTGAGTTTAAAGGTTCCTTTGAATGTGTTAGATTTCATGTTTCTGAGAAAAGGATTAGACTAAAGCTTGAATTGGGTGCGGCCTTCTATCATTGGCACATTGACAAGATGGGTGAGGAAGTTGCTTTATCTTGGAATAAAGCAGAAGAATTGAATTTTGAGGCTATAGTAAGGTCAAATCCTCCTTCCCAGGGTAAGTGTTTCTGGGAAGAAATACATAAAAAATTTAATCACACAAAGAGGGAACAGTTGGTGAGCTACTACTTCAACGTCTTTCTTCTTCGACGAAGAGGTCTGCAGAACAGGTCCACCCCAATCGAAATTAGCAGTGACGATGATGACTTGGAGTTTGAAACTACTACAAATTGCAGGGGACATACAGCGATGAGGTCTCCAAAACCCAGTTATTGTTCACCAAAGAAGACTCATTTGAATTTCAGATAGGGTTCCAAAGTATTGGCTACAGCTGTATCTTACAGCATTTTTGTTAGTATTTAGAGCGGTCATGTTTCCCCAGCTCAAAAGTTCAGAAGGTATTTGAAAATTCTATTTCTTATTTTCTCATGACCAGTTGTTTATGCCGATGGATTATTAGTTTATAGCCCAGTGGTGCTTTAAATTGTTTTTTGTTGAAAATGTTCTAGTTCTTCATTCCGTTCATCATCATGATGCATACATTACCTAGTTCAAGTTGTCGTCTTCTATAAGCTCTGTATTTCAGACCAGTTTATGATGATGAAAACATATTGGTGTCCAATATTATTCCTTTTCTGCTTATTGCCATTTGACCTTGCGTTGATGTTCTCCTGTGTTTTATAACATATACTTGAGATATTGATATATATATATATATATAGGGAAATATAATATATATAAATATATATATATGAGAACTGATCCCAGCCATCGTTGGATGGGATACACCAGCCGCAATATTACATTGCGGCGGGTGAGTGCACCCGCAATGAAATAATGCGGCTGCTGTATCCCATCCAACGATGGCTGGGGATCAGTTCTCATATATATATATATATTTATATATATTATATATATATATATATGAGTTATTTTAATAGAAACCAATTTTAGAATAAAAATTAAAAACCAAATATTTTTTTTTTAAAAATTACTTTGAAATATATTATATATGGTATGCAAATCGATCGTTGAGAGATGCAGCAGAAAAATACAGTTAAGTCGGATTTGAAAAAAAACTTACCGTTTGACGGGAAAAATTAAATTAAAAACGGAGGAGAAAGGCTGAGATTGTGTGTGGGAGAGATTAGTTGGGTGTGGTATTTCTAACGGATCATTAGTTTGGATTGATATAATGGTTTAGATTAGCTTCTAATTTTTATTTTTATTTTAATTTTAGTTTATATTTGATTATTTCCTATATATATATAGTCACAGTTATATTGGAAACCTCGGATACCCACTTGTATAAGAATACAAAATATATTCTTGCAAATATTGCAAACCTGGCAGTTGAACATATATGGTATTGAAGGACTCCCACGTTGGGATTTCATAGGGCTTTGGCCTTTATTTAATAAATTTTGAAATAGTAAACTAGTATTCAATTGAACCACCATTTATCCATAAAGTTTTCTTGCCCTCTATTTGTCTTAATTATAGATTTATAATAAAAATAATAAAAAAATTAGGAATAGTTTAGTAAGATAAGTTCTGGTCATAATTTAACGGTATAAGAAGATTATATCTAATAATTTAGTAATTTAGTAGTTTAACATGTGTATAACATTATTTTTTTATTTTTAATAACTAATTTTGGGGATAATTGTTGAATCAAAAATATACTTTATTCTAGTTATTTTATTATAGTATAGATCAATGTCGTTATTTCGTCAAAAAAAACCACTGCCGTTATTCTTTTAACTTTATTTTTTTAACTTATATATGTTTTTAGTGTAGGATAAAGTGCACTTTATACACGTATCTAGCCACTTAATATATTACGATTGAAAAACTATAGCGTGTAATAACGAAATTTCAATTTCGTTAACTTTCCTGTATTTTGTTAAAATACATTTGAAATGTAGGGGTTAAATATTTTTTTGTCATCATTTTCTTCCTTCAACCCATTTTACCCTTCATTGAACTTTTGAAGAATAAAAATTTGGATATCCCGACCATTCCTCGATGAAATGAAGTCATTCAAGTTGCAAATGAGTTATTTTTTTCTTCTAAACAAATTGATATTGATTTTATCTATTTAAATTTACTTTAAGAAATTCGTACTTTTAGAAATAAATACAATTTCTTGGTTCGGTTCATTTCAAAATTTACCTTCATTTTAAAACAAAAAAAAATTCTTGAAGTAATTTTTTGATAGTTAAAATCAATATCAATTTTGTTATATTTTAAGAATGAAATATAATTTTTCAAAAAATTGGTCAGTGATCAGGGACAAAATCAGAAATTCGAATAGGGGGCTTGACAACTAGTCAAATTCCATCATTAAAATATCACACAAAGTACTAAGTAGTAGTAAGAATATTTAAAAAATAATATCGGAATTCGGATTTAACGGATACTATCCGGATACAGATAATATTCGGATCGGATGCGAATCATTATCCGTATCTGAATCCGATTTTCAGTTAAATTTTTTATTTTTATATTAAAAGTTTTAAAAAATTAAAAAAAAATACAGAAAAAATTAAAATTTCATTTTTAAAAATTAAAGTAAGAGTTAAAGCAATTTAATTCTATCTTAATTTATTCATAAAATAATTTTTATTTATCTTTTCAATATATTTGTTATCTTTAAATTGTTAAACTCAAATGATTTTTTTATATATGTCAATACAATTTTTACAATTATATAAAATTTGTATAGATATAATATTTAACTATATATGTGTGTGTACACACATATTATAAATTTAATATAGTAAATTTTAAATTATATAAATATTTAAATATAATATATTTATTCTGATTCAGATATTATCAGATACGAATATGTGTATATCCGTATCCGTATCCGCAATCGTCGGATTTGAATACGGATATATCCGTTTTGTTTCGGATACGGATTATCCGCTTTATTTGGAATAGGAATACGAATTTTTTGAATGAATATTGGATTTTTCAAATTTGTTGGAGATCATTATATTTGATTATACTTATTTGATCACTAGATATCAAATAGAAGTTGGACTTGATACATGATTGGGCCATGAAATATATAAATAAGTATATGTAGTAATATTTTTTAAAGGGGAGCCCTCGATGGACATTGGTTTGAGAAAGAAAATAATGACATAAAATTATTTTACTTTTACATTTCAGATGTGTTTTAACGTAATAAAACTGGAATTTTATAATAGCCAGAGGTACTTTGTGTTTTGGAGTATACCCAATAGCCTGATACACAAACTCTAGGTATATAGATTGCACTATACTTTTTTTTTTTTTTATAAATATGGGTTATAACCTTATAAAATGAGTATCTGTTATAAATCTCAGAATGAGCTTAAGTGATTAGCACTTGCAGCTAGTTTATAGGACGTGGCCAAAGTGTAATAAAGGCTCTCGAATACATGTAAAGTTATATTTTGGCTTAAGTTTTGAGTCCTTTTTTTTTTGTCTCGACGTCCATATATGTTTTACAATTAAAATATTATATAAAATATTACAAAACATAATAATATTAAATAAATATCACTATTTTAATACAAATCACATATCTTTTTACCGGTAGAACATTACAAAGTATATTATTTTACATAATATTTAGTTTGGAGAACATACATGATCACGTTACAAAACATACATGTTCAACTAATAAAATATATAAAATTTGCAAGATTTTCATTAATACAGTGATGATGCAATATGATTTGTAAAATTACATATTCGACAATATTTTACGTAATATTTTAATTGTAGAACGTATAAAAACAAGGACTCCATAGAATTTTAAATATTTTAAGATCAAATAATATAAAATAGTATATGATTAATGTGATTTGAATCGTTAATTTATTTGTATCATTATAAATTATAATATATTTATTTGTTGTACGTTGGCAATAGTGTAAAGTTATTTGTATTTTTATAAATAATAATATAAATCTTTATTATTGACGGGATTCGAACCTGAAAATTTCGATAATGTGTATTTTTAATATTTAGATATAGTTGTTCTGATCCTTTAATTAAGAATATTTTACGGTCTTGATCCATAAGGTGGGAACCAAATTATAATGCATTCATGTTATTACATAGATATTAGGGTGCTCTTCCCGACCACAGTTGGTTGGGGATCAATTTACAGCCAATTAATCAAAATCGTTAGTTTTAAATATGAACGGTGAGGATTAAATTCTTCCGCAATGAGTCATTGCGAAAACGGGAAATTACTTTTCCGCCCTTAATTTATTCCGAAATGATTCATTGCGGAAGTTTCGACCTAATTACCCGACCCGCTAATTACAGACTTCTATCACTCTTAATCAAAATAAAAAACATCAGTGGCGATTTGAAAGGCGAATTAAAATTGATAGAAGGAAAGGGAGGAGAAGACCATTAACTATATCTCTTGGTAATCTTTGGATAACTTAGATAAGTTACAAAATCAAGTTTTTGTGGAGAATTCTTGGAAGATTAGAATCAGGGGTTCTGAGTTTGGGAAAATATCGCTGAAATCTTATTTTATTGTTTGGTTGATTGGATTAAGCTTAAAAGCTTCGTGGAGGTATAATCCTTACCTTTCGTATCAATTTTTATGTTTATTTAAATTGCTCGGTTCAGCTGGTCGTTATTTAAATTTACGAATCATTCTCGTTGTGTATATGTTTATTTAAATCTTTCATAGTTTTATGCTCCAATAATTTGCTCAAACTTGAAAGGTAAACTTAACTTCAGTAGCTACTTTAACATTTATGCTAAGTCTTTTTTTAATGGTGATGACAAATAAAAGGTCTTAATGGTGCTAAGTCTTTAGTTTATATAGGTTTTCTTATCTGCTGGATCAATTTACAGGTACATGATTGCTCAATTCATATTTTTGTGTTCGTTTTTGGGTAAAAATGTGCTTAAGTCTTTAATGTAGGATGTAAGGGTTGGTACCTTTAGATCAGAGCCGTTTGTTGTTGGAGGTGGAGGACGCCTGAGTCGGATGAGTTCCATACACGCGTTCAGGTAAGGACCACCCTTAGGATGCACCAAATGCATGCTGACGTTTGTCATGTTTGTCTTAGTTGTTGGTTGTTGATAGCTGTCATTGTCACGTGCCCATGTGCCCTTCCTTGGTAGGCTGTGGGTATGCATGTGTCTGGTGGACCCTCCTCGAGCCCGGCTCTGTATAAGGTCGGGTTGGGCTCTAGCCAAGAGGTGTTCCCGCTCATAGGTTGGGCCTGGACCCGGCTATCCACCTGATCTTGGCTCTCTCCGTTAGCTTGCTTCGGGTCGGGGGGTTTTGGCTCTCAAACTGAGCTTGCCTCCTCCTAAAACTGGGTTGGATGATAGCCAGGTTGCTCATACCCTATCATCATTTATCTCAGCTAGTTTTAATCACTATCTAATCCTCTCTCCCTCTCTCTCCCCCACACACACCAAACACCCGGTCTCTATGGAAAGAAGCTAGACCTTTCCTTCCGAAATGGGGTTGTCATTCGTGACCACAGCGGAACCATAATCAAGATGTACTCTGGGTCAATCAAAAATTTCATTGTGGTGGATAATGAGCTTTGGTCGATGGTAATTAGTCTAAGAGCATCTTTGTAGAGCAAGATGATAGGGTGAAGTTGAAGATAAAAAATCCATAATGGCGGAAGGAATAGGAAGATTGACGCTGATTTCTTGACCTAAATCACTCAAGGGTGATTCAACAACTTGAACAACGCAAGACGCATACCATCCTAGATCTACACGTACATGTCATTAAGCAAGTCAAAATAGATTGGGTCGTTACCTTGCTGAATATGGGCCTTTTAACAAGACTTTTTGGTTGTATTTCTCATATGCTTAGAATGGGCTAGAAAACTCCATATGTGGGATATAGGGTTGGTTACCAATGCTGAAGATTTTGAGATCTTGATTGAGGATGAGTATGATGAGATGAGGGAAAATATTATTGATGATGAGGTTGTTGAGATTTCTAATGATGATGATGAGGCAGAGTTAGATGAGGACGATAGTGGGGAGAACGTGAATCTTGTGAACCTTGGTATTGGATAGCCATGGATGGGAGGGCGCTGAGGAGGCAACAACAACAAGGAGTAGCAGGAGGTTAGAGCATGGTGGCCATTGTCATTGATTTTTTAGTCTGTTTGTTTTTTTAGTTATTAGGTTTTTATATCTAAGTTTTAAGTTTCGTCTATTTTTAAATAAGTTTCTAGTAAGTTTCTCTGTTCATGTTTCAACATTTTCAATTGTTTTTTTGACTAAAAATGGAGATAATTTAATAATAAAAATTCACACCGCATCTATAAAAATGATCGAGTCGAACAAATATAAAATAATTCAATTCTCCAGTCTTCATACAAAGATAATCAAGCGACACCCTTATGATTTTGATGATCACACTATTAGCAAGTTTATAGCTTATGCCGTTATCTTATTAACAAGCTGATTATAATGTATTTATAACTGTTACTAACTTAACTCTTCACGCGCGAAATGACACAAGGAGAAGTCTGGAGATTACACTCCACGCGCTGTACATCCGCTTTGCATGTAAAACAGATTAAGGCTCCGTTTGAGAGTGCTGTTGAAAACTGCTGTGCTGTGAGAAAAAATGCTGGTGGAAAAAGTGATGTCAAACAAATTAGATGATTGTTTGGTAATTTTTTTAATTTATGAATATTTTGAGATATAATATATAATATATAGAAATAATGTTTTTGAGAAGGTTTGATGGTGAAACTGATAGCTATTTATTGTAAAATCTGAAAACAACTTTTTTCAAAAGCATGGGGGGACATGCTTTTGCTAACAGTAGCTTTTAGACCAAAATCGCTTTTCTAGACAGCAGCTTTTAGAATTTACTAAACACCTTTCTCACAGTTTTTCAGCAAAAAACTGCTGTAACTGTCTGCAACACCAATACCAAACGGAGCCTAAATAAAGAAACCTGCAAAATTCACAATTCATTTGCTTCATTTCTTTTGTTTTTTGACAAAATTTCTCAGGCGGTAAGCGGGTCCCACGTGGCTGAACAAACAAAAACCTGCCAATCTGCGTTTGTGTTTCTTTTCTTTGTAAACTGAACTTAACAAATAAAATTCGAATTGGCATGCATGTAAGTAATCTGGCTGCCGATTTCAGGACAAAAAATGATGAACATTTGATTATTAATTTAAATAAATAAATAAATGAATTTGATTTGATTTATTTATTTAATTAAAAAATCAAACCTAAATTTATTTTTCCAAATTTAAAAGTTGCTGTTAAATTAAATAAATAAATGAGTTGGACTTCATTTATTCATTTAATTAAAATCAAATATTAATTTATTTATTTAAAATCAATTGTTGATGTAATTATTAAATAATTAAATGAGTTGATTTTCATTTATTCATTTAATTCACAATCAGTCATTGATTAAAAATAAATCCTGTAAATCCTCAAGTTGTACTCCTCTGTATCCGCAGGCCTTCTAATCTCCAGGTTTTCGTATCTTAAAATATTTCCAGACTTCTCGAGTACAAAAACCACTTAACAGTATTTCTAAAAATAATACTCTGTTTCCTTTCACGGATCACTGGCGTCTAGTGCAAGGGTCTGGTTCACAGATGACTAGTTCCGCTCTCAGGCCTTCGTATTAGACACGTACAAACAACTGTTAAGTATTCTACCAAATATAACCAACTTCACTAGGAATCCTTGAGTTCTTCACACTGATTCCGATAACTGCTTCGAATGACTCCAACCTTATTCCTCCGATACCTGAACATATTAATGAATTTCATACGGATCACTATTGACGTCTTCTTCACTGCAGCTACCAAAACTTTTTTGTGTATATGCCCAATAAATAATATGTACTGATTCTAGTGGAACATAGATTATTTCAAAGTCCTTGTTTTATGTTGAGTTATCCAAACCAGTATTATTGAGTTATACATACAGCTTCAACCTTGCTCAACAATCTCCACTATTTGACTGTTACACCTGACGGTCAAATAATAATGGAGAAACAACAGTTTGGAGGATAACTCAACTAACCTTATTCAAAAATCTTCAATCAGCTTTCAACTTTCAATCCTGGAATTGAAAAGAATACTATCTTATATATACCGCATCTTCTATATGCATTCAGCTTCAGCAGATAACAGATTATTCTCTCCCTTATGTAAAGTTGCAGATAAATGCGTCTTCCAAATACTGTCTTCAATAATCTTCAGATCTTCCCATAAAGCACATAGAAAATATTTTGGAACTTAGAATTGAAACCCAATAATCTCTCCCCCTAAGATGAAGAATCCCCTCCTTAGTACAATAAAGTTAGAAATCCCTCTTCTTAGTTTCAGAAAGACTATTAGTTCATTATCTCTTTATAATCTCTCTCCCTTAGTTGAGTAATCATTCAAAATGTATCCAGAGTAGAACCTTATGATCAACCAACCAAGTGAAGAAATTATTAGGTAACCAATTCTCATAGTGCAAGTGTGTGATTTTTGTTTAGTGATCTCACATTGTGTTTCATTCCACTCTACACTCAAGTGTTTGTCACTCAGTCTCACAGTGTGTCACTCACTCAAAGCTCCAAACATCCAAGTGTACCTGCAAGAAAATCCTTTTCATAGAAAAATTGCCTTCCACCTTCAAGGATGGAAACTCTCAGTCAAGAGATTCAGAAATGTTCCTTCTGAGTGGGGAAATTATGATTCTTTTAAGTGGAAGAACTCCTGATATCCCTCAACTTCCATGAAGAAGTATACCTCATAGACTCGTCAGATAATATCCGAGTCTTTATTTACGAGCTGCAATTTTGACTAAGTCAATCATTTCTAGATTTGAATTCTGGGAAGATAACCAATGATCAAGATATGCCTTTAGGGATCAAAGATCTCTTCTAAAGTCTGTGAGGACTTAACAAAGTCTCCAAGATCTTAACCCAAAAGATTAGAGTCCAAGTTCATTTCACATATCATAGACTAGGATCTTAGAATTAAGATCGAGCAACTTCCATAATGATAAGTTCTCATTCAAAATCAAAGATAAAGAATAGAAACTTGATCCAGGATTTCAACCACTGACATTGACCTTGATATGGTTTGACAATGATTGTTGCATCAATACCTTCCTTGTGTGTGTGAATCTCACATGTGCATTGGAAACATTTTAATCAAGGGGTAGTGACTCTCATACAGATGTCCTGGCAGGAAGGCGAATTTTCAATAGATAACATTCTGTTGGGAGAATGCACCTAGTAACTATTTATATGCCTTTTCAACTCTATATCCTTTTGAGAGAATACAGACGGGCTTACAGATGTCTCAGGTTATAAATACTCCACTTCTTTGTGAGAGACAGAGCTGTAGGGTTGACCTTTCCTTCCTTATGCGGTGCTTCTTGGAACTAACTGTCGCATTCTCAACACAACTCCAATACCAAATGGTAATTTTGTCCGATCACTGAGTTGATATCTCAAGAAAAGCAAGTGAATCAGAACAAAATATGGGGAATATATCAGAGTAAGGTAATGGAATACTCTTTGAGAAGTTTTTGGTTATAATGACTTGGGTTAGAACCTATGAGGTTTGATAGGCTCTTAGTCAGTTCATAAAACCACTGAGGGTGTTGAAGATCACAAACATCCGAAGTACAATATCAGAGAATTTAGTAATCAAGAACAGAGTGATTTCAGAACCAGAGATCTTTTACCTTTAGTTATCATAATATGGATTCATGAAGGATGTCTCAGATGATCATGCTTTCTGATTCTTTTGACAGTACTACTCAATCAAATCTCATTAGCTCAAAACAGTTCAAGTTAGTCCACTACAGATCAATACTATAGAGGAAAGAGAGTGAACATTGTTCCAAACTTATAAGACTTGCATAAGATAATCAGAGTATAAGAAATGTATCAAGATTTAATATCCAGAACAGAGTATAAGCATAGCAAGATCATCAGAGTTACATATAGGATCAACACATAAGTCATAAAATCAATTAATTATGCCAAGAGTATATCCAACAAGTATGCACCAATTGATTAGTCAACACAAGGCCGAACCAATTAAACCTACTAATGACATAAACATATCACTAGTTATGCTGCATATTTAGCACAAACAGACAGAGTTATTCTAGTATAAATAGAGAATCAGAGTGACCAAGAAATATGTTGTCAGAGTTACCTTGGGTCTGAAACTCAAACATCATGTAGAATTACTCAGAAACATGACACAATCACACATAATATAATCAAAGTACTCAAGCTAGTTGCACATGATCTAAAGCCTATAAATCAAAGTTATGATAGAATCACAAAAGAGATTACAAGATCTTAAATCAGAGTGCAAATGAAATTGAGATGTGTATGTGTGCTAAAATAAATATCAATATCATGAGTATTTGCATCAGAGTAAACATATAACATGTAAACATTCAAACAACTCATATATTGCATCAAAAACTATAACTTACTAACCACTAGCATATAACATGTAAAGCATGTGTTAGGTCCCGAATTATCGTAGAAGGGGGGTTTAATACGATAATCACTAAATTAAAAAATTCTTTCGAATCTTTTGAGGATATAAAATTTAGTGTCTGGTTAGTGTTTCCGTGTTCTTGAGGTGAATAGTGTTTGGAACAGTAAAACGAGGAACACAAGATATTCGGGGAAGTATATATTCATATATAAATCCGTGAGGGGTGTTGCTACACTCCGGTAAATAAATTAACCGGCTACAATCTAAGAACAACAAAACTCCTAGCTTCCACAAAGATCAACAAATTAAATCCTATACAATGTTCTAGCTTTTGTTTGTCTAAGAATTTAATTATCGGGTAACATTTATAATGCCCCAAAGAATATAGAAGAGTTAAATCGGGCATTATAACATTACTCCGGTGAGAATAATAACTAATATGGATTTGTGTGTATATCTCCTCTGTATCTCTTTGCTTCAGTTCTTCACCTCTATTTGGGAGAGAAGATGAACAAAATAAAATCCGATTGCTGCTGCTGCTGTGTAGACTTGTATTAATTAAAATGTGTGGCTGAAATTGAACCACACAAATTAATTGATAGTACAATAAAATTGTGGCTGAGGAGTAATCTTGCTAATCTGCGACTAGTACATTTGCAACATCAACTGGCGACCAGGAGGGGGAGTAAGATTAACTTGCGACCTACTAAACAAAACCAACTTGTGACTAAGTAAACAAGTACTTAGTCTGATTTCTTTTACTTCATTAGATCCACAACTTGCGACCATATATTTGGTTGCTTGTTGTTTTATTTGTTTTTCATTTTCATTTTCTTTTTTCTTTTGTTTTCTTTTTGTTTTCTTTTCTTGTTTTCTTTTTCCTTCTTGTTTTCTTTTTCTTTTTATTTAAGTTTAAATTGTAACTAAATTAATTTATAAAATAAACTTAAATATAACTTATATAAATAAATTAATTTAGATTTATAAAATAAACTTATTTAAAGTTTATAAAATAAATCATTTTAAGTTTATTAAATAAATTATATTAAATTCCATTAAATAAATTTAGTTAATTTAACAATTAAACTTTAAACTATGCCACTTCCTCAAGCTGTTTAGCTGTACCCCTGCGCACCTCTTCTCGTACTTTAGCAGATAAACGTTCAATCCAAGTATGTTCCTCAACTTAACAATTCTTCAACAAATAATACCCAAATTCCTTTCACGAGCTGTTGATGCCTAGTGCAACTGGTCTGGTTCACAGACGACTAACCTCGATTCAGGTCTTTGTATTATAGCCTTGATCACATTGTTAAGCTTGCAACAACTTTATTGCTTCAAACACTGTCTGTCAATAAATAAATGTACTTTCACTGAAATCCTTTCTGGTACTTTAGACAACATCTTCATTGCTATTGTAATCTTGAATACTTCATTCATTATTCTTCACCGACGCTTGAAAATGTAAATGAACTCTTGTCAGTGAGTATAACTTAATGATTGTAAGTGTCTTCTCTAACCTCTGTCTATACCATATCTTCAATTCTTCAGATTCCTATGCTTCATACACTGTCTATCTTCAATCAATGCTAATATACTGAAATCTTCTTGTAGCACTTATATACTGAATCTTCATCATTTCTAAAGCCCTGAAAGTCTTTAACCTTTATTCTTCACTGAGGCATGAATATATTAATGAGCTTCTTTCAATGACCTGTAAACAGACTTCAAGCCTTCTTTTAATCTTCTAATTCTTTGTATTTGCCTTGTCGTCATTTCTTCTGAGTTCTTGTGTAGACATAGTATTATTAACCTGCCATGTTCTAGTGTTGTTCTCGTGTTGAGTTATCACGTAACTGTTCATGCAGCTACGCAGTCTCACCAACAATATGGTAATCAGTTAGCTTCAAAATAAGTTTACAAACATGGATATATATAATGAGATAGATATGTAAACTTACTTTCCCATGATGTTAACTTAGATTTGTGGAATATTGCTTGTTTTTCTCCCCCTGAGTTGTTGCTGAATCAAATATGAGATTTGGTGCTTTGAGGGGAATAAATATTGAACTTGTACCAGAATCTGGATCTGGATCAACCCCTATTATATTTAGAAACAGCTTCAGGCTTCTTTTCACTCTTGGAAATATCTTTACTATTTAAAGATTGTGATCTATCCTTGAATATGGGAACAAGCCTCCACAAATTTAATCTTTAAACTGATTGAGTTCATCTTGCATAATAATCACTCAATATAGATCTCCAAGAGCTTCACTGCTTCCTTTGGTTCCATTGGTGATAGAAAACTAGAATCTATTCAATTATTTACAGCAGCTCTTCTAGCCCTTACTCCAGTATTAGAAATACTAAGTACCACATGCCAAAGATGGTCTTTACTCCATTCTTTACGTCTTGGTAGACTAGCTCTTGGTGACTCAGTATTTCCAGAATTAAGTTGAGTCTGACTAATAGATCCTTGTTCTTCTTCTTCTTCTTCTGATCTTCTTGCCTTTACTCCAATATCAAAATTACTGAGTATCATATGCCAAAAATGGTTTTTACACTATTCTTACGTCTTGGTAGACTAGCTCTTGATGACTCAGCATTTTTAGAATTATGTTGAGTCTGACTAGCGGTTCATTGTTCTTCCTCTTTTGCTCCCCCTGAGTTGTTGTCAGCATGATCTATAGAATCCGAAGCTTGTGGATTGGTTCCAAAGATGGTACGACTGTGCTTCTTTTAGTTTCCACTATCATTAACTGCATCTGAACCATTTCCACTATCACCACTGTCAATTCCTCCTTCAGAATTTGGATCTTGAGAACTAGTTCCAGACATAGATTGATTATCTTTGTTTGTATCAGGACCCTTCCCATCAGAGTCTGAATTAGAATTATGATTATTGACAAGATCATTTGCATTTACATCTTCATTTGGAACAACCTCAGGTATATTTTTATCATCAGAAACATCTTCAACATCTAGATTGTCTAAATTGTCTTCCTTCTGATTATTTGGGAGCTTGTTGTGATCAAATGTTAATAATAATAAAAATAAAACTTCATAATCAAACATGACTCACTATCCACTAAGTCTACTACCAATTATGATATTCAATCAAGAACCCATTGATTGTTAGAATCCATAAAAATTGAATTATGTTCAACTATGCTACTCAACTGATTTTGACCTTAGTGAGCTTTTCAGAAAAAGAAATTTTAACAGACTTCACTATGTTCAAAATCTCACCACTATCTTGTGATAAAAATATTAACAAAAATTGTTAACAAATTTATTCAAGTATGTAGTGGTACACAACTCACCATTAACTAGTGATAAAACTATCAACAAGAATTGTTACTAGATTTATCAGAAATTTATAGTGCTACAAATATCACCACCAACTAATGATATGACTCATCAAGAGTTTATGATGTAACATATATCACCTTTAACTAATGATATGAATTATCAAGAATTTATGGTGCTACAAAACTCATCACTAACCACTAAAAAAGATTCCCAACAGTGTAATGCTACTAAACTCATCACAAACCACTAAAATAAATTATGAGAGGTATAATGCTGCTATTACTTTAACAATTTGACTTATGAAGCAAATAATAAAGTTGAATTGCTTCAAGGTCCATAAATCAAACTATTGAAGTAGAAACTCAATAAATAACTATAACAGATATTCAAAAAATATATGCATTTAAATATTGAGTAAAAGATGACATTCCTAATTTCACGCCATATCTTGTAGTGATTCCTTTATTGTCATCTCAAAATGTAACTACTGGGACAACTCACTTGTCCACTTCTGATAACAGGGCTCTATCCTCGAACTCTTTTGTTTAAAACATCTAATGTTCACAATCCACATGGTTCGCTTCACTTTTGCTTGCCCTGTCTATATTATGGATCAAGTTTTCTTTGGTACCCAAACTAAATTGGGTCCAGGGGACTTAGAGAGATTCAAATTATGAATAATATCAGATGTAAATTTAACATGCTTTTATGTCTGATCGACTGTCTCCTCCTTCTCTTTAGAAGCCTTAAGAATGCCTTTAGGCTTCCAAGTAGGAGTTTCCTTCCTAACCTTAGGAGGACTGGCAGTCTTTGCCCTATTATACTTTCTACTCATGTTCTTATCATAATGCTTACAAGTAGTGGATGGCAAATGCATCAAGTTATGATAAGAAGATAAGGTATTAAAAGCACATGGCATACATTTAGATTTATGACATAATGTATGAGAACTAGGCATGGTAGGCATGTTATGCTTACTATGAACTTTACCTTTGTCTACTTTACTCACAGTACATGCATATGCAAGATGCGAGGCAGAATTACATTTAAAGCATAAATTCCTAGAAGAATTAGGTTTTAGCAGATCTTCATTTTTATTGTTAACACCTTGTAAGTCATATGTCATAGCCTATTTGTATATTCGAGGATTCAACTCAACTCAAATAAGAATGTAATAAGTAAATAGTGGATCGACCGTCAGAGAGATCTCGCAAAGTAATATCTGTCAAAGGATTCAGAACAAGGTTCATCTACAGACTTGAGGAGTTAATTCACTGGAAGAAGTTCAAGAAGTTGATCATGCCTCAGTGATATAAATCAAGATCGTGGATTTAATCAAGTGACAGAGATCTCGTCAGAGTATCATTAATTACAAGGATTTAATCTGAAGAAAATCAAAGCGTCAAAGTCAAGACATGAAGAAACGTCACGGAAGTTAGTCACTCATGAACCAGACAGTACATCGAGTGTCAACGTTGAAGTGGTGGAATTGATTCATAATTCTCAGTGATTTTCAGAAGATATTCAGAAGAATGGATGCTGCTCAGGGTTAGTATTAATTCTCTATTAATTAATTAAGTCATATAATTTAATTAAGTAAATAAATTATATCTGCAAAGATTAATTTATTGATTAATTAAATTAATTGATTAATTAATTCAGAATTAATTTTAGGAATTTTCAGAAGTTTAATTGGATTAAATTCAATCTTAAATCAGCAAGACAATTGAAAATGAACTAGCATGACAATCTGGATTGTCATACCGATTGTCATGCCAGTTCAAAAGATTGTCCTACCGATAGTCATGCCAGTTCAAAAGATTGTCCTACCGATAGTCATGCCAGTTCAAAAGATTGTCCTACCGATAGTCATGCTGGTTCAAACGATTGTCTTGCTAGCTCAAAAGGATAGTCTCACCGATTGTCATACAAGCTTAAAGGATTGTCATTCCAATTCAATTAATTCGGCTGTTGATAAATAGAAGCAGAAGTCATTCAACTCAAACATCTCAATCATACAGAACACATACAAGAACAAAGAACAAAAGCAGCCGCCTTTAAACATTTTATTTTCTTCTCTGCTTACATCAAGATCAAAATTCTAGTTTGTTAATGTTAAATCCAAACCACTAGAATTATTTATCTTGTTCTTGTGTAACAATCTAGCGGATCAAAATCCCTAAAACTTAATCTCAAATCGCGTTTAGCATTTGATTCTAATTATTGCAAAAATAGAAAAAGTTCATGTCGAATTTATTCTAGATTTGTGATAATTGATTTGAGATTAATACCTTGTAATCGATACAGTTGTTGTAACACCTTTCAAGTTTAATAATATTTTTATTTAACTTGAATTTTGTTTCACATTTTTTTATTCCGCATTTATTTGATTATTTGGTACTGTTTGTATTCAACCCCCCCTTCTACAAACACATTGGGACCCAACAATTGGTATCAGAGCCTTCTGATTAACGAACAAATCAAGATCCTAGACTTTTGTGTTTCTTTCACTTCTTGAATTTTTTATTCACTCAAAAAATTCATAATGACTTCACATAAAGTTGGAACCGTTAAAATTCCACAATTTGATAAAGAGAATTATATCATGTGAAAGAAGAAGATGCTATTATTTTTACAAGTTGCAAATCCCAAATATTCAAACTTGTTAAAGAAGGGTATAAAAACTCCGATGGTTATTGAACCAGAGGTAATAATAGATGGTGTGGTGACTACTGAAGCTAGAACCTATCCAAAAGAGCCTGAAGATTTTACTCCTGCTGAGAAGGAAGAAGCCTCCTTGGATGCCAGCCTTCAATTAATATTAATTGATTCCCTTGATCCCTTGATGAACAGACATGTGATGAACTGTAAAAATTCCAAACACATGTGGGAAACTATTGAGGTGATTAATGAAGGCACAGAGGAAGTTAGGGAGAACAAGTTGGAAATCCTAACCTCTGAATATGAACATTTCAAACCAAATCCAGGAGAAGGAATTACTGAAGTGTTTGAGAGGTACAATGCGTTGATCAACAACCTGAACATCAATGGAAAGTATTATTCAATCAGGGAGGTCAACAAAAAGTTCCTTTTAACACTGCCAGCTCATCTTGAACATAGAATCACTGCCATTAGAGAAGCTAGAGATCTGAGTGAGATTTCTTTGGACAGGCTCTATGGAGTGTTAAAAACCTATGAGTTGGAGCAGATTCAACAGAAGGAATTCTACGGGAAGGATAGAATGGTCAGCACATCTACTGCACTTGTAGCTGAAGGTCAACAACAACAACAATCTCAACAGTTAGAAAGAATGGTACAGTTTTCCAAGGGTGAGGAAAATGAGTTAGTAGCAGAATATGATCCTCCTACTACAAATCAATCAAGTGGTGATTTTTATTCCTTGGAAGAGCTGGAGCAATTGGAAGATGAATCAATGGCCCAAATTGTCAAGAGATTCTCCCATGTCAGATTCAGGAGGAATCCCAAGCTTAAGTACAAGTCCAACTACAACAAATTCCAGAAAGGTGGATCTTCATCCTCTAACACCAGCAGTGGTGGATACAAAACAGGGATGGTTGATCGGAGCACCATTAGATGCTATAACTGCAATGAGTTGGGACACTTTGCCACAGAATGTAGGAAGCCAAAGCAAGTAAGAAAGAACTCTGAAAGGGCTTATCTGGCAAAGGGAAGAAGCTGGGATGATACTGACAGTGAAGATGAAGATGAAGGAAATCTTGCTCTTATGGCTATTGATGGAAAAGCTTCATCGTCAAGAATAGAGGTAAAACTTTCTGATGCTGAAATGGTTTATCATCTAAGAGGTAACTTAGATTGTGCACGTCGTGATAATGAACTGTTAAGTTTACAGATCACATACCTTGAGAAAGAGGTCAATGAATTAAGACTTGTGCACATTAATCAAGACAAATTAAAAGAACAGGTATCTTTTCTAGAGAATAGAGTTGACTGTTATAGAAAACTCGAAACTATTCTCAAAGACAAGATCACCGGTCTTGAGACTAAGGTTAGAGCCTACTTCAATTCTTGTTCGAAGGCTAAAGAGTTCTACAGTAAGCAAGCTGTTAATCAAACATCTGGAATAGGTTATGATTACAATGTTGCTATTGGAGAATTAGGCATAAACTCCCCTCCTCATGTCTGTGCTAAAGGAAGGGAAGTACCACATGTGCTTAAGGGTGTTGATGAACCCCTCTATAAAGCATCAATTGCTGAACCATTTGATGCGACCTCTTCTGTTATTCAAGAAGAAATACGTGCTGAGGATCATGCTAATGAGAAGATTGTTTCCAAGTCAAGTGAGTCGAAAGTTCCAGTCAAAGTTGTGAAAGCAACTGAGACTAACTCAGACACACATGAGTTGGATAACAATAATGCCATGTCTACCATGCATAAATTGCCTGCTGTTAATCACTCTCATAAAGCATGTGGTGTTTCTAATTGTATGTCTTGTGCTTTTAATATGATGTATGCTTATTTTAATGGTAAGCATGTGTCTAATGATAAGACTACTCATCGTCAGCATGTGAATAACAAGAAGCATGATAGGTCTAAGACTGCTAGTCCTTCTAAGGCTAGAAAGGAGACATTTGTGCCTAAGCTTAAACAGAAATTTGTTAAGGCTGTTTACAAGGTCAAATGTTCAGTCATTGAGAAAGTTGAGACAATTAAAATTAAAAATGTTGTTTTGCCTGACAAAGGACAGTTCTACAAGTATGCCGGGCCCAACCAAGTTTGGGTTCCGAAGAAGGTCTAATCCATTTGAAGTGCAGGGCATTAAACAGGTGTAACCGGTAGTGTGGATTCTTGACAGTGGATCATCAAGACATATGACCGGAGATAGAGCCCTGCTATCAAATGAGGATTGAGAAAGCTGGCCCCCTGGTTACCTTTGGAGATAACAACAAAGGTTTATCTGAGGGATATGGCTGTTTGCAAGCTGGGAATGTTATCATTGTAATTTTGTATATTGTGCTAGGTTATTATCAGGAAGCAGTATCTAACATATAGCACCAGTGACGAGACTTGAGAATATTACGACATATCAGACACCTGCTGCACATTACACTTGGAATTGTACTCTAGTAAGATGTGTACAAGTGTACTCCTGGTTGGTAAGTCAAAAGAGGAAGTCAATGCACCACAGTTCATGGACTTTGCAGCTGCAGATCTATTGGACTATGCAATTTCTTCTTCACAATCTCACTTCAGGTTGGTATGAACTAGTACACTGCTCAAGCAATCGTCAAGGACATGGTATGGCACTCTAACAGAAGTTATAATTTTATATGAATAAGCAGAGTCGTCATATTAATAACTATCTTATCACTAAGCACAATCATATTGTTTTATATATGCAGTGGTATATTGGTTATGCAACATAACAATTAGTATCTAAAGTACTTGACAAGTATCGGTCAATGATATCTTGTTAACATTATGTTGCAGATATTTGTAAGCTTTTGACATGAATGAGAATTACTTAGACTTTACCCTAAGTGATCAATGTTTTATCAAAAACTCATTCATATTGAAAAACAAAATCAAACTTCTTTCTACATTAGTGATTTCTTATTTCATGTAAAATCTTTTGAAATCACTATTGTAAATCATTTTCTCTCTATTACCAGATATTCTGTGTTACAGGTTCAGTCTCCAATGACTTTCTTTCATTGACAGTCATGAGGTTGAAAACCCACAACGTCTATCCCAGACTGTAAAGACAAACACAAAAACAGAACCAACCAACACTCTTTTACCACTAAAAGTAGTATGAATGAGCGTGAGGGAGATAGTGCCTAGTGCACCACATAAGGAAGGTTCTGTAGTCAACCCAGTAGCTCTGTCTCATACATAGATGAGTAGTATTTAAATCGAGACAACTGCTAGCCCCCATACATCTTCTCAAAAAGATGTAATGGCTGAAAAGGCACTAAAACAGTTACTAGATTCATTCTCTCAACAGGGTGTGTCTATTGAATTTTGCCTGTCGGCCAAGGTATCCGATGTAGTGTCACCACTTCAAACATAAACAATTCTTGATGCACAAGGAGAGGTTACACACACAAAGGATAAGTTGACGGAAACAAGAGTTTCGACCATTTTAAGGTCAGATTCGATTGTTCAAGGTTCGTTAGTGGACCAATTGCCTTTACAGGTGTTAGGAGAGGATACTGATCCAAAAGCCATATGTCAGTGGTTAGTGTCTACCTCCCCAGGCTTAAATCCCCTGGATTCATCTGCGGATAGTGGATCTGACATAGGTGTAGATCGGCAACTTGTTGACAATGATTCAGATATAACCTGATGAGTCACAAGGAAATGTCTTCACAGACATTAGAAGGGAACTTTGATCTTTATGCTAAATTCTTTGGATCATTGTTTACCTTCCCAGAATTCAAATCTGGAACCCTAAAAGGGAAACTAGCAACTTGTAAATTATGACTCAGATTCATCTGACGAGTTTAACAAGGATGGGGATTTGTGAACTCCCATTGCACCACCTGTGACCTCCTTAAGGATGGCTAAGGTGATTTTCCTTGCAGGTACAGCTGGATTATGGAGCTATGAGAGAAGAGTGATACACTTGTGAGAATGAGTGTAAACACGAGTGGAGAGAAGAGTGAAACACATGTGAGGTACACTAAAACACAATCACACACTCACAGTGAGGAAGAAAGAGAAACTACTTGTTATTTCTTTTCCAACCAAGTGAAATATGAGAACTCCTTCAGATGACGGCATACATTCCTTCTTTAAGGGGGAGATAAAAGCTTAAGTAATAGTTTGGAGGATTCCTCAACTAAGGGGGAGAAATAGCAGGGAGGAAGAAAAAGATCATATGTACACTACACCACACCATTGTTGTTTGTAACTACGGATCCTATTGTACGGGAGAGGTGGTAAACACAAGGTGATTTCCTAGTAAGGGAAGAAGCTGTTAGGGGAGTACCATTGGTTTTTATCTGCGGATCCTATTGTACGGGAGAGGTGGTAAAACGAAGGTGATCTTCTTTAATCAGTTGATTCTCATAGGGGGAGAAGCAAGAGAGATATGTGCTTCTCAACAGGAAATGTGGTTGTACAAAAGAAGATGAAACTACTTGAAGATATGTTCAGTCTAGAGGAACATCTACTTGGAATCTGGAAAATGTTAAATCTAGTCCAGAACTTTTCTACTATTTACTTTGCATGTATGTTTATATCTTTTTCTTATTTGTTAGTTGAGTTATCCTCTAGGTATTTGTGTGTTATTGTCTAACAAACAAATAGGGGGAGATTGTAAGTCATATGTCATAGCCTATTTGTATATTCGAGGATTCAACTCAACTCAAATAAGAATGTAATAAGTAAATAGTGGATCGACCGTCAGAGAGATCTCGCAAAGTAATATCTGTCAAAGGATTCAGAACAAGGTTCATCTACAAACTTGAGGAGTTAATTCACTGGAAGAAGTTCAAGAAGTTGATCATGCCTCAGTGATATAAATCAAGATCGTGGATTTAATCAAGTGAAAGAGATCTCGTCAGAGTATCATTAATTACAAGGATTTAATCTGAAGAAAATCAAAGCGTCAAAGTCAAGACATGAAGAAACGTCACGGAAGTTAGTCACTCATGAACCAGACAGTACATCGAGTGTCAACGTTGAAGTGGTGGAATTGATTCATAATTCTCAGTGATTTTCAGAAGATATTCAGAAGAATGGATGCTGCTCAGGGTTAGTATTAATTCTCTATTAATTAATTAAGTCATATAATTTAATTAAGTAAATAAATTATATCTGCAAAGATTAATTTATTGATTAATTAAATTAATTGATTAATTAATTCAGAATTAATTTTAGGAATTTTCAGAAGTTTAATTGGATTAAATTCAATCTTAAATCAGCAAGACAATTGAAAATGAACTAGCATGACAATCTGGATTGTCATACCGATTGTCATGCCAGTTCAAAAGATTGTCCTACCGATAGTCATGCCAGTTCAAAAGATTGTCCTACCGATAGTCATGCCAGTTCAAAAGATTGTCCTACCGATAGTCATGCTGGTTCAAACGATTGTCTTGCTAGCTCAAAAGGATAGTCTCACCGATTGTCATACAAGCTTAAAGGATTGTCATTCCAATTCAATTAATTCGGCTGTTGATAAATAGAAGCAGAAGTCATTCAACTCAAACATCTCAATCATACAGAACACATACAAGAACAAAGAACAAAAGCAGCCGCCTTTAAACATTTTATTTTCTTCTCTGCTTACATCAAGATCAAAATTCTAGTTTGTTAATGTTAAATCCAAACCACTAGAATTATTTATCTTGTTCTTGTGTAACAATCTAGCGGATCAAAATCCCTAGAACTTAATCTCAAATTGCGTTTAGCATTTGATTCTAATTATTGCAAAAATAGAAAAAGTTCATGTCGAATTTATTCTAGATTTCTGATAATTGATTTGAGATTAATACCTTGTAATCGATACAGTTGTTGTAACACCTTTCAAGTTTAATAATATTTTTATTTAACTTGAATTTTATTTCACATTTTTTTATTCCGCATTTATTCGATTATTTGGTACTGTTTGTATTCAACCCCCCCTTCTACAAACACATTGGGACCCAACACACCTAACTTCCCATTTCTATTGCGTCTGTTTTTCTTTTTAGCCATGTGAACATCTCTATCATCTAAGTGAGTTTTAGGTTCATCACTAGAGGTTGATTCCTCAGATGACTCTAAAGTTGACTCCTCATCACTAGAGATATAATCCTCAACAAGCACCTCATCTTCATTGAAATAATCAGGAGTAGCCTTTTTGCATAACAAATTACTGTCCTTTTCAGAAGCTTGTGATGTATCTGAACCGTTTGATTTACCATTATCAACACTCTCTGATTCTATCACATGTTTCTGTCCAACATCATTGAATTCAATATTAATTATGGCTCCACTTATTTGGTTGTCAATAATTTCCTTTGCACTACTAGCAGAGTCTTGATAATCTTTCAACTTAGATTCTAACTCAGCTATCTGACTCCTTCAGACAACATCTAAATCCTCACTGGATTTGATCATGTTCTCTAGGAATTCATTACGTTTCTTAAGATTATCTAATTCAATAGTAATTAGGTCTAGTTCTTCTTGTCTATTGAGCATCAATCTATTTTTAGATTTTATTCTATCTATTTCCTCTTTAAAGCTGATCACACTAGCATGAAGTTGAAACACTTTTACTCTTCTATCCTTATCACAATATCTGCAATCATGCCAGGATATATTAGTAGTGGTCTTAGAAGATACCTGCGATGAAGAGGTTTCTATTGATGTTGGATCATTGCATTTTTTTTCCTTTACATCTGTACCATTCCAGTGCTTTTCATCAGTGATAATTCTTTTTCCTGATGCTTTTTCTGTCCATCTTCATTCCTTCTCATACAAGCTTCTTTCTCATTTTCTTGTGTGGACTCTTCCATTTCACTATTAGAGTGTCCCTTTTCTTCACCATCACATAGTTTATATGTGCTTCCTTCAATCAACTATTCCTTGCAGCATTTACTGGATACTGACTCTGTAAATTCTCCAACTTCAAGATCTTGACTGTCTCCACTAGATATATAGCCTTATATTTGGAATTTCTTCTGAATTCAATTGCACTATATTTAGAAGCCATCTCAAACACAGTTTGATCTTCTAATTTCTCTAGTTCTTCCAAAGTATAATAGTCATATGTAGTTTCTTCATTTTCAGTCAGATTTGATCCACTTGTAGAAGCTTCCGAAGTCAGTGATCCTTCAACATTTTCTTCAGGAATTACGTATTCCTATGCTACAAGACATGTTGATTCATTTATGGTCTTGTTCCTGTTGTTCACTATCTCAGACCTATGTTTGACATTTCTCTGCTTTTTTTCAGCTTCATAGGTCTTCAACTTGTCATAAAGCTCATCCAATGACATTTTATTGAAATCCAATCCTTCTCTGTAGGATGAAACTTTATTTTTCAAATAATTGGGCAAGGTAAGAATAAACTTTCTGTTTATCTGTTTCTGTGGGTATTTCTTCCCAAGTGTACTCATTTCATCTAGAAGTTGGGTGTACCTTCCAAGCAACTGTTTGATACTTTTACCGGAAAGAGATTTAAGCTCCTTGTACTCAGACACTAGAAAATTCAATCTGTTCTTTCTTCAGTTCCCCCCACTATAGTTTCAATGGTTTTCCACATATGTTTAGCACTAACACAATCCTTAATCCGATGACGCATGTTGGAATCCATTGACTCAACTAAAATTGATCGAAGACTTGCATCCAAAGAAATTAATTTCTTATCCCTATCAGTGTATTCAGACGGATCCTTTGGGATAAACTTTTGAGGAGCTCTACTGTCTGAATCTGTAGTTACAGAAATGTCCTTTCTTAGTACAAACAGACCACTCTCAAAAATTCCCTTGTAATCACGGTTTACCACTGAAATAAATAGAGTGATCTATCTCTTCCACAATTTATAGCTGTTTTCACTGATATTACTGAAGGAAGGAACCTTGATCCCATTAACTGTCCGAATACTCATATTTTCAGATCTGCAAAAATTCTGTAATATAACGTCTCAAAATAAGATAACCCAAACAGTCAAAATCCACCATTACCAATCAATCAACCGATCGACAACAATCAAGAACACTACGACAACAAATCAGTCCAAATCAGATCTACACACCAGAAGCACTCCCAGACTCCGTACAACCAAAATCAACAACAAAAATTGCTAATCTAACGGATCAGATTTGTATATCGATCAACAAGCTCTGATACCAATTGTTAGGTCCAAAAGGTACATAGAGAGGGGGGTGAATGTATGTTCTTCGTTTTCAAAAATTAATTGCAGCAGAAAATAAAACTCGAAAATGAAATAAACAAACACAAGGAGATTCACAGAATAATTCTTGTTATTAAGAAATTAAACCATGAAGGGTTGCTTACAACTCCGAATATAAATGATTCGAAGCAACAAATATAGAGAGAACCAAAAACAATAACTATCAATCTAGGGTTTTATCTATCACTCTAAGAATTTAAAGCTCTTATCAAATGATATTAAATACAATCAAAGAAGTTTTAAATAATGAGTGTTACAAGTTTGTATGGCTTTAAATGGTGTGAAACAAATTGGACATGACCTCTACTTGTCAAATTAAGCTTTCAAGAAGTGTTGAGATGATTTTTCAAGAGCTTCACATTTTGTAAAAATGGAGAGATTCAATTTACAATCTGCATCTTTGAGTATATAGATTGGTAGGCTGTCGGAGAGAAGGAGGCTACGTGGCTGATTTGTGTCCAAGCAATTTAAATTGACAGCTTATAAATTGCAACTTGCGACTAAAATAAATTCTAAATTGCGACTTGAATTTAAACACAACCTGCAACTTGGATTTTGTATCTTGCGACCATGAATTACCCATGGAGATTTTACTTAAAATTTTTAAGCCCTGCATTTATCTTGCGACTAAGCTTCTTGACCTCAACCTGCAACTGCCAGAAACACAACTTCAACTTGCGACTAAAAAAATAGGAGGCTACCATTTCTTTTCCTTGTAAACACCTGCTACTTCTGCTTTTATATAAACAAAAATAGTACACTTCTTTTGCTTTCAAAGTTGAATAAACAAGCACACCAGGAGGGGTCTTGTGCTTCACGCGCGAAATGACACAAGAAGAAGTCTGGAGATTGCACTCCACGCGATGTACATCCGCTTTGCATGCAAAACAGATTAAATAAAGAAACCTGCCAAATTCACGATTCATTTGCTTCATTTCTTTTGTTTTTTGACAGAGTTTCTCAGGCAGCAGGCGGGTCCCACGTGGCTGAATAAACAAAAACCTGCTAGTGTGCGTTTGTGTTTCTTTCCTTTGCTAACTGAACTTAGCAAATAAAATTCGAACTGAACTAACTGAACTTAGCATGTAAGTAATCTGGCTGCCAATTTCAGGAGAGGAAACAATGAACATTTGATTATTAATTTAAATATATAAATAAATGATTTTGATTTCATTTATTTATTTAATTAAAAAATTAAACCTAAATTTATTTTTCCAAATTTAAAAGTTGATGTTATATTAAATAAATAAATGAGTTGGACTTCATTTATTCATTTAATGAAAATCAAATATTAATTTATTTATTTAAAATCAATTGTTGATGTACTTATTAAATAAATAAATGAGTTGATTTTTATTTATTCATTTAATGCATAATCCGTCATTGATTAAAAATAAATCCTGTAAATCCTCGAGCTGTACTCCTCTGTATCTGTAGGCCTTCTAATCTCCAGGTTTTTGTACCTTAAAATATTTCCAGACTTCTCGAGTACAAAAACCACTTAACAGTATTTCTAAAAATAATACTCCGTTTTCTTTCACGGATCACTGACGTCTAGTGCAAGGGTCTGGTTCACAGACGACTAGTTCCGCTCGCAGGCCTTCATATTATACACGTACAAACCACTGTTAAGTCTTCTACCAAATATAACCAACTTCATTAGGAATCCTTGAGGTCTTCACACTGATTCTGATAACTGCTTCAAATGACTCCAACCTTATTTCTCCGATGTCTGAACATATTGATGAAATTCATACAGATCACTGTTGACGTCTTCTTCACTATAGCTACCAAAACCTTTTGTGTATATGCCCAATTAACAATATATACTGATTCAAGTGGAACATAGATTATTTCAAAGTCCTTGTTCTATGTTGAGTTATCCAAACCAGTATTGTTGAGTTATACATACAGCTTCAATCTTGCTCAACAAATGCGCATAATTAATTAGCAAGATTGCATCAAATTCATGGACTCCATCATGATGAGATTCAGGATCCAGATAGTATTAGTCTTTAATAACAGGCCCCAATTCGTGGCCTCAGATTTTGAAGCATACCTCAAAGAGCTCGGGATTAAACAAAAAAGGTTTTTTGTGGCATACCCACAAGGAAATGGACAAGTAGAGGTAACAAACTGAACAATCCTCCGGGGACTTGAAAAAAGATTAAAAGTATCCAAAAAAACTTGGCCAGATGAGCTCCCAAAGGTCTTGTGGTTATATAGAATTACCCCGAGGACATGCACTAGAGAAACCCCCTTTAAATTGGCCTATGGTTCGGAGGCTAGGCTCATATTCGAAACCAGATCGCCATCTCATAGAATCATTCATTTTCATGAAGTTTCCAACATAGAAGACCTAAAGACAAACCTGAAACTACTTGATGAAGTAAGAGACTGGGCTGTTCAGGAAATAGAGAAATACAAAGAAAAGTCAAAACTCTACTTTGGAAAGAAAGCCAAAATCAAGGAGTACGAGGTTGGAGATTTGGTTCTCCGGGACACAGAAGCTCCAGATCCAAAAACCAAGGCAAGCTACAGCCTAAGTGGGAAGGACCGCATAAAATTAAAGAAGTATTGCGCCCTGGAACCTATAAGTTAAGCTATGTAAATGACACAGAGGTCCCAGACACATGGCACGGAGCTCGCTAAAGAAATTCTACCTGTATTCAAAAGGTGCACAATACAGATTTATCTCTTTATTAAATAAGAACTTTACATCTGTATATTATTTCTATTACCAAAATAAGAAATTCAAATATTTATCTATTTTATCCCGGAATGTAATCATTAACAAATTTCTATTGTAATGAAATACCATATTTTAAGCATCCAATAACTTAAAATAAATTCATTCGTGTACTAGATTACGACTATTAACTGCACACCCAAATGCATGTTCACTTACTTGACAAAAATCAAACACAGTCCATGTGTAATTAGAAAATTTTCTCAATTTATTTTTTAAATCCCAACCCGGGGTCAGTAAAACACAATCCATGTGTACTTAGAATTTTTTTTTCAATTTTAAATTTTAAACCCCAACCTGGGGTCAATCAATCATAGTCCATGTGTTTAGAAAACTTTCTCAGTTTTAATTTTTGAACCCCCACACGGGGGCAATCAAACACATTCCCTGTGTAATTAGAAACCTTTCTCAATTTTTAGTTTTTAAATCTCAACCCGGGTCAATCAAACACAGTCCATGTGTATTAGAAAATTTTCTCAATTTTTGTTTTTAAGACCCCCACCCGGGGTCAATCAAACACAGTCCATGTGTACTTGAAAAATTTCTCAAATTTAGTTTTTAATCCCAACCTGGGGTCAATCAAACACAGTATATGTGTTTTTAGAAAAAATTCCTCAATGTTAATTTTTCTTAACTTCAAAGTTTTTACCCAAAAAACAACAAAAAGGCAAAATAAAATACATAAAACATAACATAAAATGAAATCTCCGGGGTAATCCAATCATGAATAAATCATGCTTCTGGATTTTCTTGAGACTTGGAGGAGGAGGATGAGGAGTCTGTTTGGGCTGGTCCTGCGAAAAAGGAGGCTGCTGAGCCAGAGAATGCTCCAGAGATGGAGGATTTGAAGTAGAAGCACCATGCCCGGAGTTGACAACTGCAAGCACGTTGGCTTCCTCCTTAAGCTGAGTCTCTTATTCAATATAGCGATCAAGGAAACCTTTAATAGGGCCCCCGGGGACTTCAGCTAGATAGCAGGAGGCAACTCTCCAGCATATTTGAATCTTCTTCATATCTTTCTCATTCAGCTCTTCAAAGTATGTTGGAGTGCCCTGAAATCCAGCCAAAACCTTCTCCGGGGTGGGTCGAGCAGCCAAATCCTCTTTCAGCTTTCTATCATCCTCCATAAACTCCTTCACACTTGCCTCCGCCCTCTCCTTCTTGCCCCGAATCTCCTCGATAATCTTCTTATGATCACTACTTTCCTTCAAAGCGTCGACTTTAAGCTTAGAGATTTCCCGAGTAGCATTCTCCAGATCAGTCTTGGTAGCATCCCCCACATCAGCTCTGACTTTCAAAGACCGGGCAATCGTCACTAACCTGGCAACCTTCAAATTGGCATGATATAAGAACAAACAATTAAAAGAGAAAAAAAGCATTTATAAAGAAAAAAGACAAGTACAAATAAATCCACATAGCCGTAACATCCTCCTGCATCCCGGACAAGAAGTCCTCGAACAGGTCCCTCCGGTACCGCATCCTCTCAATAATGGTGGTATAGTTTTCGAAAAGCTCTCGCATTCGAGTCTATGTAGTGAAAGTAGCCTGCAGTGCCTCCAAGGTCTTAGGGATATTCAGAGCCATCTTAGTAGTCACTCTCTTTGAAGCTCGACTCTCGACCCCCCAACCTCATCAACAGCTTCGCCGAGAACCTCCTTCCTTTTTCTCGGCTCCTTCTCCTTCTGTTTGTTCAGCTCACCCTCCTGAACAACAACCCTTGTCGGAGTCACATCAAAAACATTCCTGGAACCAGACCCTCAATCCTCATTAACAGCTCCTTTAGAGGCAACTCTAGCTTCACTAACCTTCTTGCCCTTTCCGGCCTCAAGATTGTTCAAACCCCTGATCCTTCTACAACGAGCGACCATATCATTCAGTTGATAAGACATTCTGTTTGGGTACGGATGAAGCTTCAGAATACTTGGAATAAGACACAAAACAAACATAAACCCCGAATACAAAAAATAAATATTTTAAAATAACAATATTAGATAGCAAAAAATAGCAACTTACAGCCAGTAGCATGCATCTCTTCATTATCTGTAAAGGTGTTTGGGGTCCACTGTCATCCGAGTGCCCCACGGAAATCATAGACCATCATGAGAGCCCCTTGTCCGAGCTGCTGGACCGAAATCTTATATATTTTCAATTCACGTTTGTATAGTCGCATAAACTCTAAGTGAATTCATCATTATAACTAGCATCACCATCTTGTTGACCGGGAATCCACAATCCTCAAGCTTAAATAGCACCTCAAATAAGGGCTTGATAGTGGATTTTTTTAATCTTGAAGATATGGTGAAAAAGTTTGAAGGCCGGGATGTAGTTTTTTACATGACAACATGCTAGGAACTAACTAATCCATTTGACCGAGTTCGGGGCCAACTGGATAAACGGAATCCCGTACACATCCTGACACAAGGCCTTTGTAAATTAATGCAAGAATAAACGCATCCCTTGGAGATGCTCTAGAGGTATACCAAAAAATCCTGTGGTACACACGGTCATGTGGCTCCGGCCACCTCCGTTTAAAATCCCCTCAAGGTTAAACCCGACCTAAGGGCACTATCTACCTCGGCATCGGTATACCTATCACCAATGTCCTTATGAACCGGTCCACACTCATAACGTGTTCCTGGAGCGTTGGAAAACATCTTATCCAAGGCAGCTTGATCATACATTTCCCTACCATCTAACCCCCTGGATCCCTATACACCTCAGATAGATCACGATAGTAAAATCCTTAGGGATGAGGGTCTCTTCAATATTGAAAAAAGTAATGATTAACGTCCTCCCAGGACCCATATTCATTCGTTAGAGTACCTCGGGGGCCTAGAAGTAAAGTCTCTTCCAAAACTTGAACCGGTCTCTTAGCTCTCAGAGGCATCTCAATAGACCCACTAGAAGAAGAAGGAGAATAAGTGGATTCTATGCCACCTATAAACTCGGGTCTTTCCGGATTGTTCTTCCTAATGTTAGCGAGTTGTTTAAACCATCTACCTTGCATATAATATATATATGTATTAGCCGGAATCAATGCCACACCTGAACCCAAAACACAAAAATAAAATAAACTAAAAACACTTTTTTCTGCAAATCAAAACACCAAACTATAGATCTACAACATATATACATAATTATACAGAGGAACATAAAAATCAAGAACACCATTGCTTTTCCCCGGGTCCAAACCGAGTTACCAGAAACAAAAGACTCATTATTTGCATATATTTCAGGTAAAACTACAATTTGTTGTACCAATCAACCACAAAACCAAAAATAAAACATTATATATCCCTACAATCATGCAAAAACGAGTCCAAAACCCCAAGGTTTGAACAAACTCAAAATAAAAACCAAAGAACTATGATAATACTTCAACAAAGTCGACAACATACAAAGACAAAAACATATAAAAATGAAGATGAAGAGAAGTAGTATTGGCGACTTAAAAGAAAATAGGAGAAAAGTTCGAGGCTTCGATGAACTTGCATGTGGTTAGATCTCCAGAAAAAAGCTTTAAACTCAGAAAAACTTTAGTGTTTGTTTGCGTAAAGGAAAGAAGAAAGAAGAGTGGAAGCTATTTATAGAAGGGGAAAAAGAAGTAAAAAGAAAAAAAGGAAAACTCATCAGTTTTCTATGTTCACAAGTGTGGCCAGATAGGGTTGCCACGTGGAAGCCTATCATTGGTCTCGTAAAAATGAAACTGCTGCAATTAGTTCTCTTCTCCCCGTTGTCAAATAATAATTGCAACTCTGTAATTATTGGCTTTTTGCGTCCTTTGAGAATAGAAAATGGGGGAAATTTAAACATTTCTGACAATGAAAATATATATACACACAAGTATATATCTTTTAGATCTATTGGAATCCTAAAATATTTCTGACACCCCGGATAATTCTTTAAAACTTTTCAGAGTCCAGTCAAATCAAGGACATCTTGTCCTTATCTTTTTATCCTTATTCCAAAACACCTCCCCAACTTACAGCCTTCAAATAACCAAGTCAAACCCTAGTGTCTCATATTAATAAGACCTTGGAGTTAAGGGGCTACAAATCAAAGAAAACCCCCCAACTTTTTCTTCTAAGTAATCCAAGGAATCCAACCTTGAACACAAATAAAAAAGACTAACTAAATCAACCCCCGTATCCCATATTAACAAAAACCCGGAGTTAGGGGGCTACAAATCAAAGAAAAACTCCAAGTTTTTCTTCTAAGTAATTCAAGAAACCCAACCTTGAACACAAATCAACAAGACTAACCAAGTCAATCCCGGCATCTCATATTCATAAGACCCCGGAGTTAGGGGCTACAAATCAAAGAAAAACTCCAAGTTCTTCTTTTAAGTAATTTAAGGAACCCAACCTTGAACACAAATCAACAAGACTAACCAAGTCAACCCCGACATCTCATATTCATAAGACCCCGGAGTTAGGGGGCTACAAATCAAAGAAAACCCCCAAGTTTTCTTCTAAGTATCAAGGAACCCAACCTTGAGCATAAATCAACAAGACTAACCAAGTCAACCCCGTTATCTCATATTCATAAGACCCCGGAGTTAGGGGGCTACAAATAAAAAAAACCCAAGTTTTTCTTCTAAGTAATTCAAGAAACCCAACCTTGAACACAAATCAAAAATCAAAGACCCCAAAATTAGGGACCTAAAACTCAAAGAGCATAACCCAACAACCTAATAAAATCTACTCCCCCATCCAAGAAATCCGCATAGAGGAGTGAGAGGCAAATGATAGGCCAAATTTAATCTAGGCCCGGGGAAAGCCAAATAAGAAGAGATCAGGGCCCAGAATGCAATAAGAAGAGGACACCTGGACACGTGTCCTCATCCTGACCATCCAGGTTGCCGAGATCTGGAACCTTCTAACGGTCCGGATCTGGGGACACGTTGGCCCATCATAGACGTACATATGTTCTATAGTCCAGAACCTTCCAATGGCCCAAATTTAAGGTACAAAGCCCCAAACCATAATGGGAAGTTTATAAAAAGATTCCCAAAAGATGTTTTGGAGGTTACTCTATGACGCCCTCCAAATTCGGGTCATAGACTTGGGGGTCACAACACAATATAAACCTGTATAGAAGATAATATATGCAATGACCCTAAATGCCCCCCCAATCCGGGGTCGGGGATTCGGGTTGTCACGAGTTCCATTTCTATTAATGAATACTTAACCTTAAATCAACAACCAATTACTGCGTACTGACCCCACAATACACATACACACACTCACCACACGTTATAGTCTCAAAGATGAACCCGAAATAATACAAGTCACATGATCCACAAATTATAGGTTATTACACCTCAAAAGGATTCCTGGATAAATTTATATGTTCCTTGTCATTATAACAATTCATAGATATACATAAGTCCGGTACATCAAAAGTTGAACGCCTAGCCTATTGGTAGTTCCTACCTCGGCCACAGCGACATCGACGCCTACAGAAAACTGCGGAATTTATCCTATCCGTTCGCGAATTGGGAGCTTGGTCCTGTTCATCTTGTCTAACTGTTGTTGTGTGATGAATGAATAAAATAAGGGTAAGCAACACAACCCACTAAAATAACATATAACTGATTAACAATATACGTACATTTTTATAGTATTGATGAAAGTCTTGGTCAAACAAATATGAAACAAGATATTCAATATATATACTTTCGAAATATATATATAGTTGTTCAATAATGCAAAGTATCTTTATTGATAACTTTATGAATTTTTTTTATTCATAACATAATCATTTACTAGATTTAAGTTTAAATGATAAAATTGCAAGGTGATTCCAGACAAGACGTTTTGTAACGCCTGTAAATATTTGATATGATTGTAATATGATATTCTGTTTTGTGCTATAAAATTTTGTGTATTAGATATCAAAAATTATGTGAATTCAATGTGTTTGTGTATATTCTTTTTTTATGGCATTACAAATATCGTTAGATTATTTATAAGCATATAATTAAATGAACACAAGCAAATTTCGTTACGCGAGTAAATAATATTTGAGTTGTGGTAGTTGCGATTAAGCGATAGATTATTATTCAGCTTAGAATCAAATTATTTGCATTTTCTTATGTGGCTTAGAATATTTATTATGGTTTTTTTAATAGAGTATTGACCTTAGAAAAATTCTTTTAAAATATATTCTTGTTCAAAATGTTTGAAAACACTTTTATAAAACTTCTAAAATTTCATAGTATTTATGGTATTTATTTTATGATTTGTGAAGTTGTATTTTATTTATTAAAAACCTTTCTTTTTAATCATACTTATATTAATTAATAGATTACTAGTATACCCTTGCATGCATTTAAGCTTATAAGAGAGTCCAAGGCTAGTATTGTCCATTCCAACCCCACTAACTTGCAAATTTACCCCTTTAACCTTGCATGCAATTTTGTTACAACTAGCAAGAAGGGCATTCATGTACATTCCTCATTCCACTATCTCTTTAATCAAATTAAAGAGACAAAAACCAAGTAAGTCCCTCATTTTCATCACATACCCACTCAAACTCCCTCTCCTCTCATCACTCCCTCTCGGCCGAACTCCCTCCCCACCCGCATTCTTGCCATTTTCTTCATTTTTCTTCGTCTTCTTTCACTTTTCAAGTTAGTCAAGCCAAGAACTTCATCATTTAGTGGAGTAGCATCATTTTAAGGTGAATTTTATGCTTGCATGTTGAAGAAGCCGAGGTTGAGACCTTGGTTCTTATAAACTTAAGGTTGCAACCATGGTGGCTTATAGAATGAACAAGATATGATCTTGGGGAGGTATTAAATTTATATTTTACCAAGTCATACTCAATGTTCATAAACATTTGGCAATGATTTCTTAAGAGCCGGATGTGAAGGTTTGGTTTTGAGAAGTTTTTATGAAAAAGGACCATGCATGTTGATTTTTGAAGTCTTGCTCTTTATGAATATTGTTTTGTTAAGTCTAAACCCTTGCATGCTATTTTTCCTTCAAGATATCTTAAGTTTAGTACTTGCATGTTTATTTTAGTACTTGCATGTTGATTTAAGCACTAGCGTGTTGGATGTAATACTTGCATATCGACTCAAAAGTGATTTTCAAAGTAGAGACCATACTTGTTGATTTTGTGCCTTGATACTTGACTTGTGTGAGATGCATGATATGGTTTTTGGTTATAAAATGCTAGATGAAGTACTCCATGATGATAATTGATTATATTCAGTAGATATCAAGTGATTATTTTGAATATATAGTTCGAATTTTCGCTTAAAACTCGAGGACATGTTATTGATATTATAGTTATTCTTTTAACCTTTTGATACTTGATTTATGTGAGTTGCATGCCATGTTTCCTTTGATAAAATGCTAGTTTAGAATGTATATGATGATAAGATCTTAAGGTCAGTAGGTGTCATGATGTTATCATGCATGTTTACTTCAAATTTTGCTTTAAAATGCTAAGTGATGGCTTGTCTTGTGATGTGTTACTTTACTTATCCTTATAATTGATATGCATGCTAAATAAATTGTAAATGAACCTTATATGTTGTTAGTCAGTAGGTATTAGTGTATTTTAGGACTTGCCTTGGTTGGTTGTTGTTTGGTTTTGGTGTAATGAAGGGAGTTAAGGTGGAAGGAGTGGCATTGGTTATAATTGGACAGATTTTTGTACTCGAAGTTTAGGTCATTTTAGGTGAGTTTTAGCAAGGCCTTGGTAGGCCTGAGTTCAAGAGAGTTGGGACTTGATTCATAATTGAGTCTAGTAGCTTTAGATTGCACAAAATTTGCATTTGGTTAGGCACACACACAAACCCAAGAGCAACTCAGAACAAGGCAGATTTGAGAAAACTTGACTTTTGGTTGATTATTATCATGTCATAGGTTAGGCCTTCATGGGTCCTGGGTGTAAATAGATATGAAGTCTTAGGCAGCTTAACAAGTCATTAAAACCAGTAATTGAACTAGATAAATGAGTTTTAAGTTGGTAAAAAAAGGCAGTTTGGAAATCAGGGAAGGTAGTTTTGTGTCAACTTCCACTCGAGGCCTAGGGAGGCCTGAGTGAGGCCTTTGAGTCATTCCAATTTTGAGAGACATTTAGAGTCTTAATAACCTTTGAGAGTTGGTTTGGAGTGAAGGCCCAAAGTAGAGTTATCTTATTTCCACCAAAGCACCCGAGATTCACCATTGGAGTCGCCTTTGGGGACATTAGAGAAGTGCATTGCATTTGTGTGTCTTTTAAGCAAGGAATTGATTTCAAACCAATTGCTAAAGTTATATTAAGGCCATAAGAAGTCATAGGAGTCAGATTATAGCAAAGGCCCAAGGTAGAAATTCATAATTTTTCCAAGGCACACAATTGGTGCCAAGGTATGCATTTAGGTAAGCTAAGTAGGGTGCATTGCATTTGTAAGTCTTGTGAGGTGAGGCACAAGTGTGCCTTACTAAATCTAGGTTGTGTTGAGGTCTGTAAAGGAGGATTAGGAGTAATAGTCTTGATAATTATTTGTTGAATGGATAATTACTTGAGTGATTAGGATCTAAGTGTACTATTGCCATGCAATTCCTTGATATGTGTTATGTGGATTATGTGAAACATATATTACTTAAAATTAATTGTGTTCAAATGTATATATATATATATATATCTGTTTGTATATATATAGTATACGCGAAAGGGTAGTTAGCAAGAGTTGTGACGAGGATACTATTTTTTATAGGTTTAAGTAGGAGGCCAGTGTAATAACCCCAATTTTTGAGAAATTTTGAAACCCTTATGAATAGTGTTTTTGCTGAACGAGAAAACTTTTCATGCCACGCTATGTAGGGGTTCTGTTATTGATCTTATGGGATATTATTAGTACTCTATGTGGTATATAAGTGTATGTAAAGATCGTCAGAATCCAATTCCGAACACTTTGATTTTTCCCGGAAATCCACAAGATACGGAGAGAATTGAGTATAAGGTAACAGGATAAAAAGGATTTAAATTAAAGGATTATAGGAGAGGATCATAAAAGGAATACAATATATTGAGAAAGGTTAAGGGAACCTAAGTAATAAGATCCCGGGTATGATCCCTCAAATGATAAACAAAAACAAAAGTTAAGCGAACCGTATAACAGATCAGCGGTCATTAGGCAAACGATTAGGAAGTTAATCAAATGGATTAGTGGGAATGATGTCATCCAACCAATAGAAAGAGGACAAGGAGGGGAGGATTACATCATGAGGATGACATAGGCATGACAAGAAAGGAAGGAGATGTGGTGACTTTTTAACCACACAAAATCAAGGGCAACTAGGTAATTTACTAAATCAAACACAAAAATCAAGCCAACCAAGCCAAGCAAAATCATTTTCATCAAAATCAAAAAGAAACCAAGGCATGGTTCATCATGCTCTCGGCTTTTACTATTGCAAATGGGCAAGAATTTCAAAACTCAAGATCCAAGCCTCCTAAATTGGTAAGATAATTCCCTAATCATCTTCATGCTTAGTTAGGACTATATCATGAGTTTAAGCCATTAATTCCTTCTCAATCTTCTTCATTTAATCAAAGAAGAAGACTATGAATAGTGTTTTCAAGTTTTTAACTTGAAGTTTTTCTTGTTTATCTTGAAGATCCAAGCATTCTTAAGACTTCTCAAAGCTTCTTAAGGCTTCCTAGCTCCTCCCACCACTTCAAGGAAGGTATACCATCTCCAAACCCTATATTCCTATATAATATAAGATGATTTTGATTAAGTAGGGTGCTATGGTAGCTTGTTGTTGTGATTAGAGTTTGGGATTTGAAATGGTAGCGAAATGGAACGGTAAATGTTGTGGTTTTGATTAAAAGAACTTAAGTATGATTAAAGTTAAGTTTAGGCATAAGTATGAATGATTAAATTGAATTGGTTGGGGTTGTTATGATGTGATAAGGATGGATGTTTGTTGTATGATGGATTTGAGGTTGGATTTGAGGTTGATTTGGAATGGGTTTGAATGGTTTAAAATATTGGAAATCGCGTAAACATAGCCGTCGTAACGTCCGATTTTCTTTGGACTGTTTTTGTGCATAGCATTAGGACCCGATAACCCCCTGCTAGATTATGACCACTGCCATGTTTAGATAGCTCATGTTACGAGCTTCGTTTTGATATGTAGTTCGTTCGATTCCGATGCACGGTTTAGGAGAAACGACCGTTTCAAGTAACGGCGTTTCGCGAACGAAACTTTTCCCCTCGCCTTACTTTGAAACATAGGTTAAAGACCAAAAAGGGTTAATTAATGTATGAAACATTTATGGTAAGTGTGTTAGGCAGTTGGTAAGACACTCGCGAAGGAATCGCTTTAAAACTCGTAAAGGTTAAATTATTAAAATGGTGGAGCCGAGGGTACCCGAGTGACTTAAGCGAATCAGTGAGCGCAAAACAAGCGTTAGAGTCTAAGTTAGTTAAAGTATAGATTTACAAGTGATTTTGGTTTAATTCCAACTTACTTGTTGTTTATAGGTTACCAGACTCGTCCCGAGCCTTTTATCACCCCAAGTCGCTCAGGCAAGTATTCTATCCGTTATACTGTTGTTGTGATGTATACATTTGTATATGCATGATCTTGCGATAAATGCATATTGGTTATTTAGAAAATTCTTGCGATATATTGTAGCATGTGATATGGTATATATGCATGCCTGTTTCATATTCTTGAAATATATATCTGTTGGTTCAGTTGATAATACCTATGCTAGAGAATAGCGGTAACTTGCATATACCCTTAGTATAGGGACCCAAAGGTGAAAATATTTTCTAAAAACCGGGAGTCGAGGATCCCGAGTAATCTTGTATATATGGATATGGATATATATATATATATATATATATATATTTATTTATTTATATATATATATGGTTATAGTTTTCCAAGCTATTAATCGAATAAGGTTTATTCAATAACTTTAACTTTATTTTATTATTGAATATTATTTCGAATATTCATTCAAGGACTTATGACTCCTTTATTTTATTATTGAATATTATTTCGAATATTCATTCGAGGACTTATGACTCCTTTTATTTTATTATTTGAATATTATTTGAATATTCATTCGAGGGCTTATGACTCTTTTATATTATTTGTTGAATATTATTTGAATATTCATTCGAAGGCTTATGACTCAGTTTATATTATTTAATGAATATTATTTGAATATTCATTTGAGGATCTATGACTCCGATTATTTGCTGAAATATATTCTTTATTTTATTAAAGAATAAGGTGTTAATAATCAAACTTATTTTCGATTATTCAAATAAAGATAATACTTTCATATAAGTATATCTTTGGTTATTTAATACTCGTTTCAAGTATAAGTTTTAATACTTTTACTTCAATTATTTTTATAAAGATTATTCTTTATGGGAATATTATTTAAATAATAATATTCAGTCATTTTCTAAATATTCTGGGGACTGATTTACTTCATTAAATCAGCTTTACTCCAAACACTCTTTAAAGTGTTTTCGAGTCTTCAAAATGATTTTTAAAGTCAGAGCGGATCCCAAAACTCATTTTTATATTTAAGATCTTCCTTTTTAAGGGGATTTAAATACTCGCTCAAAACCTGGGGAATCCGGCTCTGTGGTGTATTTTATATTCGCAACAAGGTTGCTGTTTTGATAAACAATTTGATTACTTGCCCAATGTTCGGGAAGTAAGTCCATCTAATTGAGTCGGCATAAGCGACAGGCCGGGGTACGGTCTATGAATGTGTAAGTGGCTGGGTGGCAGTCCATCAACGCGTGAGGGGCCGGGTAACGGTCTAGCGCGAGGTCCTAATGCGGCCAGGGTGATGACCGGTGAGGAATTCATCCATCTACAGTAGAAAAGGTTACTTATTGGTATCTTTGCCTGATCAGCAAGATATCTGGTTTATGCCAAAATTCTTTTCCTTTCCAAAATTCATTGGATGTTTCAAACTCTGTTCATACTTTACATAACAGAGGTTCCAGGAAATGTTTAAAGAGATATATATATGTGGATATATATATATCGGGACTAAATAAAGTATCTCATAACTTTTTCATTCAATAATATTTCAAAGATTGAATCTATTCAAATCTTGTCTTGTAGTCTCATCTATGTGATGAACTTTTGAAACTGGTTATAACTTGAACGGTGGTAGTTCAAGTAGTATTGGGAAAGATATAAGTATATTGGGGTATTTGGTAACCTCATCTTTTAAACTTATATCTAATTAATAATTGTCTTATGAATGACAAAGATTTTCAGAAAAACGTTGAGACAAGGTTAGATATATGAGATCACCTTGCAACGATATTTTTTTTATATACAGTTATACACTGGGACTTTGTGTATATTATGCATGGAAGAGGACTTCCAATATTTTGAAAAGTATATGTGTATATATACTGAATATTTTGCGACTTCATCGCATTAAGATATCAAACTTGGTTCATTTCTTCTGACCAAGACTTTCATGAGTATTATGAGTAGGCTCATATAATGTAAATCATTATACATATTATTTTGGTGGGCTTGCTGCTCACCCTTGCTTTATTTCTTCATCACACAACAACAGTTAGGAAAGATGGCCAGACTCCAGCAGACCCAGCGCAAGCGCGTGGGAAGCGTCCCGCATCTTCCCGTTGATGTTGTAGCTGCTATAGCTGCAGAGGTAGATCTATTGTAGATCAGACCATCTACTTTTGAGAATCAATTATGTATAATTATAACTTGTGGTAGATAATGGCAATTAACTGTAAATTTATCAAGTAATCATTTTGGGTTGTAATAACTTTTAAATTGTGGATTCAAAGACTTGTACTTATTTAAATTTCATCTCTGAGACTATAACGGGTTGTGGTGTGTGTTAGTGTGGGGTCACAGCATAAGGTTATTTATTATTAATTAAGTGAAGTGATATTGTGGAAAGAAAGACCGTGACGACCCGGATCCACGACCCCGGATCTGGGGGTGTTACAGAAATGGTATCAGAGCCAAGCGTTATAAACCTCATAGATGATGGGACGTTAAGATAATAAGTTAACTAAGATAATAAGAACTCTTGCCAAGTTCATAGTCGGGCTACCTAACGTAGCACTGACAGTTAAAACCCTTATGGGAACCCTTATAAACATCGTGATAGGAGCGTAGTTCGTTATCGTATATGGTAGCGGGACTCCGAACCCTGAGGTTGAGGAGCAACATCGCGATGATATTTTAGTACTAATTGGAGATCGGATTGTGGATCCGATAGAGTGTCCTAATGCAGGACCGGATGATGTTGATATTGAGGATTTAGCGGTTGAGGATGTTGTCCTAGAAGGGATAGTTGTTGAGGAGGATCCCATGGAGGATCCTGACAAGATTGGATAAAGGACCACTGATGAATTGATGACCATGGTTAGGTCGACTACCAGAGGTAGGATTGGCCGGTCACTACCAGAGGTTCGTTCAAGTTGTAAAGATAGTAGCCCCTTTAACGCGGCTTACTCATAAGACTGAGAAGTTTGAATAGGCAGAGAAATGTGAGAACAGCTTTTAAGAACTGAAGCAAAGGTTGGTGACGGCCCCTATGTTGGCGTTGCCGGAGGGAAAAAGGAGATTTTGTGATTTGTAAGTGATGCTTCACATAAGGAATTAGGGTGCTTCTTATATAGCACAGCAAGATAATCGCGTCTGCGTCAAGACAATTAAGGGAATTTAAAATTCGATATCCCCACCCATGAGCTTGGGCTCGTGGCAATAGTTTTGCCCTAAAGATTGGAGGCACTACTTGTATGGAGAGAAGTGTGAGATTTACCTAAGCCATAAGTACTCTAGTACATTTTCTCGCAGAAAGAGCTCAACATGCGCCAAATGAGGTGGTTAGAGCTAATCAAGGATTACGATTATGAGATTCTTTATCATTCGGGGAAAGCCAATGTGGTGGCTGATGCCCTTAGTAAAAAGGAGAGACTCTAGATGATAATGTCTTTGAGAGAGTTTATAAGAGTTTTTGAGAAAATGGAAATAGAAGTGAAGGTAACCGGAGCCGGTACCGAAAAGCTGTTTGAGATTGCAATAGAGACCGAATTATTGGAAAAGATCATATTGTGCCAGAAAAAGTTATGAATGAAGGCAGAGAGCCAACAATTAGATAAAAGATTAATATCGAGAAAGATGATAAGGGAATAATGAGGTATTCCTATAGAAATTGGGTTCCGAATGTTCAAGAGCGTAAGGATGAGAACTTAGATGAGAGCCATAGTTTGAGGAATAAGATTTAGAGCAAACCCTGAACGTGATAGTCAGGGAGGTCGCCATCAAGATAGAAGGAACCCATGACATAATGGAGTGGAAAATGAGGATTTTAAATTAAAAGATGACCCCAATTATGGGGAGTAGGATGAAACATTTCATACTAAGGAAACAGAAAGTTGAGTAAGGAAAGGAGACCCGAGACGGTACTCCTATACGGCAATTCATGGACCTGTCTAAAAAGAACTTAGACTATTATCCCCAACCACCACCCTGAGGAGACAGTGCGGTGAGAAATTCTTTCAGGACCTTTAAGTCGCTAAGCTCTCAGAGTTCCATGGAACAAGCTGACCCAACCGAGGCAAGAGCCTGGCTAAAGGAAATAGAGGAATCATTTGAGATTCTAAATGATTGACGAACCACAAAAGACTGTTTTATCACTTACCCTCCTAAGAAATAGACCACCCGCTGGTGAAAGACCAAGGAAGGCACGGAGCAAGAGATTATAATAGACTGATTTAAGTCCAGTCAATTGTTTTCGGGAAAGTAATTCCCAAAGATAAGGAGATAGTGTAAAAGCTTTAGAGCCAGAACAAAGGCAGACAAGTATGATAAATTATGAATCTAAGTTGTAAAAGTTGTCAAGATTCATTCTGAGGACACGAATCCAGAATGACGGGATGTTTGAAATCAATGCTTATATTATGATTGGTTTGTGAAATAATGATAAGAGAAAGGAAAAAAAAAGAGAAACTGAAGTGGAAAGGAATATAAAGGCAATAGAGTTTGAGGAATGATAAGGGAGTTGGGTATGAGGAAACCCTAAAGACTCATAGCAATAGAAATAGAAAAGTATGTAATCGTCAGGATGATGATGATCCACCATGAGTTAAAATTGATGGTTGAAGGCATAAGAGATACATATATTGTACCCCCTTTAAGTTGGGAGGATTCGAGGAAACCTTGAGATAGTTCGAAGGATAAATAATGAGACGCGGATAGACTGAGGAGACAAGGAAGTAAGAAATTAGGAAAATTTGGATGAAGGAAGTGACCTTCAAGAATGTGAAGTGTAAGACCGGTGGCTTGTTACCCAAAAAGGGAGACGCCAGGTATGGGAGGTATCCCAACATTGAGGTGACTGTTGAGATAAACAACAAAAGTAAATAAGGAATTATTAAGAAGAAGTTCACGTTGAACATGACCAATATCTTCCAGAACATCCATGTTATCATTACCAAATCAGGAAAGAAAAGCGGATGACCATTGTTATCTTTTGGAGGCCATATGGATTGACCTCAATTTGAATAAGGATGCTATTATGAAGTTAGGTATAGACTGTCGAGGTGGGAATGATGAATAAGATAATCTATCAAGGATATATGACTTGATTTATCCATGGAAGGATGCAGGTACCTTTTAAAGGTGGAATTAAGGATAGAACATTGGTAACTTAAAATAAATCCTAGGGGAATGCATAAAGGTTGGCATTTCACCCTTAATAGGGACAGTATGAGTTTTGACAGTATGATTGGGAAAGGGTTAAGGTAACAACAACCTTTAAGAATCAGTGGAGAAATTTTTTTTTTTTTTCCAGAAGTATATAGACAATGATTCTAGTAATAGTGAATGGTATTTTGATATGCCCTGTATCTAGGGAATACAGGAGGAACGATTGAAGGATAACCTTAGAGGTTTTACAAGGAGAAAGGTAATATTCAAAATTCTCAAGAATAAAAATGTTGATAAAAGAAAAATGACGTAATTATAATGATGCCAAGTGGGGCACGTGTTAAACCACGAGAAATTATGGATCAAACCAGTAATGGTCGAAATTGTTCAGGGCAATTAGGACTTAAGATAAAAGATGTTCTAATTATGATTGAGCGTTAGTCATGACAGTGATTAACCTCTAAAGACTGAGGCAATAACTTATGGAATAATGGTGATTTTTTTTATTCATCAGATTTTAAGGAAAACATCTTCACATAAGCTGTGATTGAAATGAGGTAGAAAATTATTTGGAGGTGGTTAAAATGACATTGACTGTAAGGAAATTTTACTATCAGGAAAGGCCAAAGCGGTGGCCGACACTTTAAAGGTAAGAGGATAATTATAGGCGCGTGTGCCAAAAGAATACAGTGATGATGGTTAAAAATTTGAAGGTCGAATTATGGTTTGGAAGATTGATATTCCTTCTGATGACTGTGCAATATCCAACCGTAATAGTAGTTGGTAAAAGTTTAATTCGTGTAATCGCCATGAACGGGCTATCTATCTTAGGAGGTCCTATCTTGGGATAAGCCAGGACCATGTTTCCAAAAGGACTAGACGAACCTTTGAGTTAAGTCTTCTATTTAAGGCATATGATTAAAAATGGTATTAACCTGCTATCGTTGCTTTGATTGAAACTCTTCTGCAATTTTATCTGCTTCATGTCATGAAAGTACGTCAGAGTTTGGAGTGTTCTTCATGAATTGTGATTGGTGGTTATGTTAACTCCTTAGGAGAATTTGATACGACATGTATAGACTCCGTATGGTTAGATATTAAGATTTTATGGAAAAATGAATGACGACAGTAGGTCAGTGGTGGACCATAGTAAGGCAGCAATGATTCTGCGAGTATTGAGCTGATTACAACTGTGAGAGTTGTATTGGAATGGGTGTTGAGATTGAGTACCACTAATCGGGTCGTGGTAGTGTATAAGTTATCATTGATAGACTAATTAAGTAGAGTATCTACCTAGTGAATAATTATTCTTTCTTATCAATAGAGAGTCGTATTACTATACGAGGAAGGTTGCGGTGCAAGCATAGAATTCTAGTAACGATGATGTATAGAATGAGATCCCAGATTCGATTTTCGATGTCGAGGGAGTTTCAAAGGTGATTATGTATAAGCTCGAGGAAGAGTGTGGGTCCATAGAATGATGGACGGGATAGCGAAAATATTTAGGCATGGGAAATACGAGGCTATAATGCTTGATGCTGATATAAATACGTATATGTTTTGTTCTCCTATGACAAACCTCTATAGTTCAGAGGTAGGTTCCAAGCCAGATATTTTGTGGCAGTATATTTTTTTCATATATACAATTCTCTTCAGTTCGTTCTTTTCTCTTCTTTTCATTTCATGTAAGCTGAGAAGAACAACCCTTCCAGAAGGGGAGGTATTACCGAATGACTATCTATCTGTGTGATAGAAGCCGAGTAGGATACCAGCTATTGTTTAATTGCTTGTCAAGTACTAAAGGCTGGCCACCTTCTGTACTAACTATGCGATATAACAAGTGTTCATGATCATAGTGATCTCTCAACAAATTCCTTTACTTCTATTTGATTGATCAAATTTTGGAAAATAGAAACAACTGAAAAAGGAGTAATAAAGTGGTGGTAGTATGCGGAATGGGAACACATTCGTGATACTAAGTTTGACGTGGTTATTAAAAGGTTATAGAACGCTAACGAGCAAAAGTATAACCAGTATAATATTAGGAACGGAAGGTGATAGCGATTACGAACTGGAAAAGAACGGGTATTGAGAAGCAAAAGCTATAATGATTAGAAGCTATGATGAGAGTCTATGTAATAGACTTGAAAGAATTTGGAATGATCACTTAACGCGGATTAAGTTATCTTACGACAATAGATCATATGTCATTATCAAGATGTCGCCTTATGAGATCCTTGAGGGAAGACAATGTCGATCTCCCTTATGTTAGGATGAAGTTGTAGAGCGCAAGATGCTCGGACCCGCAGTAGTCCAAAGGACCAAGGATATGATAGATCGAATCAGAGGACGGCTGGTAGTAGCCCAAGATGGACATGATAAGTATGTTGATTTGACACGAAAGGATAAAGAGTATGAAATAGGGGACCTAGTAATGTTATAGGTATCCCTTGGAAAGGATTGATGAGGTTCGGAAAGAAAGGAAAGCTAAGTCTATAATTTGTTGGACCCTTGGATATATTAAGACGTTTGGGAAGTTAGCATATGAGCTAGCCCTAACCCCGAACATGTAGCAGGTCGTAACGTGTTTCACGTATCAATGTTAAGGAAGTGAAATTCAGATGCCAGATAAATAGAGGCATATGAGCGCATAGATATGCAACCCGACGTAACCTATATGAAGCAACCAGGAAGGGTTATAGAGTGAAAAGGAACAAGTGCTTAGGAGAAGGATTATCAAACTAGGCAGAGTTTGGTGGTAGAACCACAATGTGGGAAAATTGACTCGAGAGTTAGAAAGTGTAATGCTAATAAAGTATCCCCATTTGTTTTCTATCTGATTCCGGGACGGAATCCTTTTAAGGAGGGGAGACTGTAATAACCCCAATTTTTGAGAAATTTTGAAACCCTTATGAATAGTGTTTTTGCTGAACGAGAAAACTTTTCATGCCACGCTATGTAGGGGTTCTGTTATTGATCTTATGGGATATTATTAGTACTCTATGTGGTATATAAGTGTATGTAAAGATCGTCAGAATCCAATTCCGAACACTTTGATTTTTCCCGGAAATCCACAAGATACGGAGAGAATTGAGTATAAGGTAACAGGATAAAAAGGATTTAAATTAAAGGATTATAGGAGAGGATCATAAAAGGAATACAATATATTGAGAAAGGTTAAGGGAACCTAAGTAATAAGATCCCGGGTATGATCCCTCAAATGATAAACGAAAACGAAAGTTAAGCGAACCGTATAACAGATCAGCGGTCATTAGGCAAACGATTAGGAAGTTAATCAAAGGGATTAGTGGGAATGATGTCATCCAACCAATAGAAAGAGGACAAGGAGGGGAGGATTACATCATGAGGATGACATAGGCATGACAAGAAAGGAAGGAGATGTGGTGACTTTTTAACCACACAAAATCAAGGGCAACTAGGTAATTTACTAAATCAAACACAAAAATCAAGCCAACCAAGCCAAGCAAAATCATTTTCATCAAAATCAAAAAGAAACCAAGGCATGGTTCATCATGCTCTCGGCTTTTACTATTGCAAATGGGCAAGAATTTCAAAACTCAAGATCCAAGCCTCCTAAATTGGTAAGATAATTCCCTAATCATCTTCATGCTTAGTTAGGACTATATCATGAGTTTAAGCCATTAATTCCTTCTCAATCTTCTTCATTTAATCAAAGAAGAAGACTATGAATAGTGTTTTCAAGTTTTTAACTTGAAGTTTTTCTTGTATATCTTGAAGATCCAAGCATTCTTAAGACTTCTCAAAGCTTCTTAAGGCTTCCTAGCTCCTCCCACCACTTCAAGGAAGGTATACCATCTCCAAACCCTAGATTCCTATATAATATAAGATGATTTTGATTAAGTAGGGTGCTATGGTAGCTTGTTGTTGTGATTAGAGTTTGGGATTTGAAATGGTAGCGAAATGGAACGGTAAATGTTGTGGTTTTGATTAAAAGAACTTAAGTATGATTAAAGTTAAGTTTAGGCATAAGTATGAATGATTAAATTGAATTGGTTGGGGTTGTTATGATGTGATAAGGATGGATGTTTGTTGTATGATGGATTTGAGGTTGGATTTGAGGTTGATTTGGAATGGGTTTGAATGGTTTAAAATATTGGAAATCGCGTAAACATAGCCGTCGTAACGTCCGATTTTCTTTGGACTGTTTTTGTGCATAGCATTAGGACCCGAGAACCCCCTGCTAGATTATGAATACTGCCATGTTTAGATAGCTCATGTTACGAGCTTCGTTTTGATATGTAGTTCGTTCGATTCCGATGCACGGTTTAGGAGAAACGACCGTTTCAAGTAACGGCGTTTCGCGAACGAAACTTTTCCCCTCGCCTTACTTTGAAACATAGGTTAAAGACCAAAAAGGGTTAATTAATGTATGAAACATTTATGGTAAGTGTGTTAGGCAGTTGGTAAGACACTCGCGAAGGAATCGCTTTAAAACTCGTAAAGGTTAAATTATTAAAATGGTGGAGCCGAGGGTACCCGAGTGACTTAAGCGAATCAGTGAGCGCAAAACAAGCGTTAGAGTCTAAGTTAGTTAAAGTATAGATTTACAAGTGATTTTGGTTTAATTCAAACTTACTTGTTGTTTATAGGTTACCAGACTCGTCCCGAGCCTTTTATCACCCCAAGTCGCTCAGGCAAGTATTCTATCCGTTATACTGTTGTTGTGATGTATACATTTGTATATGCATGATCTTGCGATAAATGCATATTGGTTATTTAGCAAATTCTTGCGATATATTGTAGCATGTGATATGGTATATATGCATGCCTGTTTCATATTCTTGAAATATATATCTGTTGGTTCAGTTGATAATACCTATGCTAGAGAATAGCGGTAACTTGCATATACCCTTAGTATAGGGACCCAAAGGTGAAAATATTTTCTAAAAACCGGGAGTCGAGGATCCCGAGTAATCTTGTATATATGGATATGGATATATATATATATATTTATATATATATATATATATATGGTTATAGTTTTCCAAGCTATTAATCGAATAAGGTTTATTCAATAACTTTAACTTTATTTTATTATTGAATATTATTTCGAATATTCATTCAAGGACTTATGACTCCTTTATTTTATTATTGAATATTATTTCGAATATTCATTCGAGGACTTATGACTCCTTTTATTTTATTATTTGAATATTATTTGAATATTAATTCGAGGGCTTATGACTCTTTTATATTATTTGTTGAATATTATTTGAATATTCATTCGAAGGCTTATGACTCAGTTTATATTATTTAATGAATATTATTTGAATATTCATTTGAGGATCTATGACTCCGATTATTTGCTGAAATATATTCTTTATTTTATTAAAGAATAAGGTGTTAATAATCAAACTTATTTTCGATTATTCAAATAAAGATAATACTTTCATATAAGTATATCTTTGGTTATTTAATACTCGTTTCAAGTATAAGTTTTAATACTTTTACTTCAATTATTTTTATAAAGATTATTCTTTATGGGAATATTATTTAAATAATAATATTCAGTCATTTTCTAAATATTCTGGGGACTGATTTACTTCATTAAATCAGCTTTACTCCAAACACTCTTTAAAGTGTTTTCGAGTCTTCAAAATGATTTTTAAAGTCAGAGCGGATCCCAAAACTCATTTTTATATTTAAGATCTTCCTTTTTAAGGGGATTTAAATACTCGCTCAAAACCTGGGGAATCCGGCTCTGTGGTGTATTTTATATTCGCAACAAGGTTGCTGTTTTGATAAATAATTTGATTACTTGCCCAATGTTCGGGAAGTAAGTCCATCTAATTGAGTCGGCATAAGCGACAGGCCGGGGTACGGTCTATGAATGTGTAAGTGGCTGGGTGGCAGTCCATCAACGCGTGAGGGGCCGGGTAACGGTCTAGCGCGAGGTCCTAATGCGGCCAGGGTGATGACCGGTGAGGAATTCATCCATCTACAGTAGAAAAGGTTACTTATTGGTATCTTTGCCTGATCAGCAAGATATCTGGTTTATGCCAAAATTCTTTTCCTTTCCAAAATTCATTGGATGTTTCAAACTCTGTTCATACTTTACATAACAGAGGTTCCAGGAAATGTTTAAAGAGATATATATATATGTGGATATATATATCGGGACTAAATAAAGTATCTCATAACTTTTTCATTCAATAATATTTCAAAGATTGAATCTATTCAAATCTTGTCTTGTAGTCTCAACTATGTGATGAACTTTTGAAACTGGTTATAACTTGAACGGTGGTAGTTCAAGTAGTATTGGGAAAGATATAAGTATATTGGGGTATTTGGTAACCTCATCTTTTAAACTTATATCTAATTAATAATTGTCTTATGAATGACAAAGATTTTCAGAAAAACGTTGAGACAAGGTTAGATATATGAGATCACCTTGCAACGATATTTTTTTTATATACAGTTATACACTGGGACTTTGTGTATATTATGCATGGAAGAGGACTTCCAATATTTTGAAAAGTATATGTGTATATATACTGAATATTTTGCGACTTCATCGCATTAAGATATCAAACTTGGTTCATTTCTTTTGACCAAGACTTTCATGAGTATTATGAGTAGGCTCATATAATGTAAATCATTATACATATTATTTTGGTGGGCTTGCTGCTCACCCTTGCTTTATTTCTTCATCACACAACAACAGTTAGGAAAGATGGCCAGACTCCAGCAGACCCAGCGCAAGCGCGTGGGAAGCATCCCGCATCTTCCCGTTGATGTTGTAGCTGCTATAGCTGCAGAGGTAGATCTATTGTAGATCAGACCATCTACTTTTGAGAATCAATTATGTATAATTATAACTTGTGGCAGATAATGGCAATTAACTGTAAATTTATCAAGTAATCATTTTGGGTTGTAATAACTTTTAAATTGTGGATTCAAAGACTTGTACTTATTTAAATTTCATCTCTGAGACTATAACGGGTTATGGTGTGTGTTAGTGTGGGGTCACAGCATAAGGTTATTTATTATTAATTAAGTGAAGTGATATTGTGGAAAGAAAGACCGTGACGACCCGGATCCACGACCCCGGATCTGGGGGTGTTACAGCCAGGAAAGAAGCCCTTAGACGATTCCATTCAAGTACTCAGTAAGCGTAGTCCAGGCAAGTGAACTCTCAACTTACCTCTATAATTCTGTTGCTTGTGGTTAAAAACCCTGTGAATGCATGGTTACAGTTTCAATAAGATTAATTAATCCCTGACATCACCCAATGATTAAGTCTTGAATCTAGTTAATCTCTTTCATACTTGAATTGATTCCTTTTCCTCACATATTACCAAATATCATGTGAATCCTAATACCCTCAAAACCTAGAATCATTTCCTTTGGACACCCAAACACTAGTATCTTTCCTTCATTTGAACTTTGACAATACCAACCCTAGTTATCTTGTCCTTGATCAAGAACCCTTTTTTTATTAGAATGAATTGATTAAAAGGAATTGGATGGTATGTTTTGATAAGACTGAGGCGCTAGTCAATGTTAAAACCTCAGTAGCAGGGAGCCTGATGGTTTTTATATGGCCATTGTGTGCCGAGGATCCTCAAAGGTTGTGAATCACTTGTTATGTGGTTCGGAGCTTTGATGTGGGCTGATCACCCCTCATTGCTCATAGTACTGTGTAATTTCCAATTCCATTCACTCATTATAACTTGATCTTCTATTTGAGATTTCATATTGCTGATTTATCTTCTGTTATCATTTTATCACAGTTATGATGCATTGTTATATATTGTTATTCACTTGCTGAGCATTTTGCTCATTAATATTGTTATTGATGTTATCCCTTCAGTGAAACCCGAAGATGGTTCATTTCAAGCAAACCACGCGTAAGACTTCTGGGGACTCGGGATATGTCTACCGTCAGCTGTTGGAGCATGTAGGGAACTAGTAGTTCCCTAAGGGTTGTAAACTTTGGGTTTAAAATCTGGTAGTAATTTAGCTTAATATGTTTTTGGTCTGTAATAATTAAGATGTTAGATGTTGTTCAAACTCATTCTTGTGGATTCAGGGATTGTGGTTAAGGGTTGTAGCCTTAATAATCTATCTTTTGTAGTACTTCACTGTTTAATCTATACTATGCATATTTGTGCTATTTTGTGGGTCCGTCACAGGTTGGTATTAGAGCTACAGGTTTGAGTCACTGAACAATATAAGATAAATGAATATAAGATAGGAATTTAGAGAATAGTATGAACTTAGATCATATGGGTTTTGGGGCGTTAGAATCTTTAGGTTTTCTGACCCTTTTATTTATAACCGCGTATATATATAATTGTTTGTCAAGCATCATCCTCATCGACTCCCAGATTCCCTTCTACTTTGCCATTCCTTCTTTACGAGTAGATGGTATTGACGGTTGATTGACTGGAGGGCGAGAACGTGAATCTTCGATGTAGGGTGGACTAGTTGTATCGCGAGAACTCGAATGACGAGCTAGACCGACCCCAAATGATAGCCAGACTTGAGGAGATCATCCAGATGGCTGAGGACCGATTGGCATTGATGATTCCCCACCGTGAGAGAGAGAGAGAGTCAGATCAGTCTTACCGCTATTGCCGACGAGCTCCGACGAGTAATTAGCCGTCTCCGTTCCCCTATTCCCCCACCACCATCCTCTTAGACTATCATATAGTCCACTTGTTTCCAGCATTGTTGATTAGTACTTTGATTTCCATTTGTACCTTATACCCGGATTGTTTCGAGAAGACTTTATTTGCACTTTATTTCCTGTTCGTACTCTATTCACACTTTTCATTCGAACTAATGTTAAATTCGCACTTTGATTATCTCTATGATATTGCCATCTCATTACCATGCTATATACTTTCTTAGATAAAAATTGTTATTTAAATTCTGTCGATTCCTTTAGAACTTGATCATGTCAAATCATTCCCTAAAATATTTCTTGAATGAGATCTTATTACTTGATATTTACCCTTGTTATAACTTGTCCATGCAAATATTGAACTGTGAATAAACCTTTCTTGTCTATATTCAGAATCATGCCTCCTTGTAGAGCCCGCAACACCAATACCAGGGATCATGAAGATCCACCACCCCACTTGGCTCAACTTATGCAAATACTTCACCAACAATCTGTTACCCATTCTCAACAACAACAACTCCTTCAGAAACAACTTCAACAACTACCTCCACCACCACCAAACCCTACAACTTTCAAATCATTCCAAGATGTGAAACCACCGGAGTTTTGTGTAACTCAAGAACCTGTAGAAGCCAATCTTGGCTTAAAGAGATGGAGAAAGCTTTCACGCTAGCTGTTGTTAGGGAAGAAATGAAGGTCGATTATGCGTATTATTTTCCGAAAGGTGAAGCAAACTATTGGTGGGAGTCAACTCGTGCTTTAGAAGAAGGAGAAGTTATCCCTTGGAATAGATTTAAAAAGATTTTCTTAGACAAGTATTTCCCGAGGTATATGCAGACTCAAATGGAATTGAAGTTCTTTGATTTGAAGCAAGAAGGAATGACTGTGGGAGAGTACGAGAAGAAATTCACTGAATTGGCTAGGTTTGTTGGAGATTATGTGGACACGGATGAAAAGAGAGCGGAGAGATTTCAGCAAGGATTGAAGCCTTGGCTACGAAGCAGAGTGGCTGCTTTTGAATTGGCCACAAATGCTGAAATGGTCCAGAAGGTGATGGTGATAGAAGGAGAAAGTGATCAAAACTCGAAGGAGAAAGAGAGTAAGAAAAGGAAGTTTGGAAGTAGTGGAGAAGGATTGGCTCAAGGAAGCCAAAGTGGGAAGAATTTCAAGAAGTTTGGATTCTGGAACCAAGGCGGACCCCGAAGCTTTAAGAAATATGATAATAAGAGTCAGAGGAATATGATTCAAGGGCCCAATGGTCAGAGATTCCAGCAAGCCACAAATCTGGAGTGTAAATTCTGCAACAAGAGACACACGGGTAACTGCAATAAGGCCGACATCATTTGTTACAAGTGCAATTCGAAAGGTCATTATGCGAATGAGTGTCGGAACCCGAAGCCTCTTGTTACATGCTTCAAGTGTCGAAAGACTGGTCACATGTCGAGGGATTGCAAGACCCCCGGAAACAACAAGCTGATGCAATTGACGACCGCTCCTTATAATCAAGAAATGACATCTTATGTTTCAGTTCTTCAACTTCCTTCAAATCAACCTTCTGAATCTACAACTCCAGTGTTTCCTCCCTCCTATCCTGCTCAGGTCCGAACATTCAACATGAATATCAAGGATGTTGTTCAGAATTCTGAAGTTGTGACAGGTACGCTTTCTGTCAACAACATCAATGCTAAAGAGCTATTTGATTCCGGAGCCACTAGATCTTTCATATCTGAATCTTTTGTTGGCAAGTTAAATTGTGAAATTGAACTGTTAGTAGAACCCTTATCTATCATTTTGGCTAATCAAGAGCAAGTATTTGTTAAAAGTGTTTGCCCCCGGTGTAAAGTAGAGATTTCAGGCTATAGTTTCCTTGCTTCCCTTATACCTTTTCGACTAGGAGAATTTGATGTTATATTAGGAATGGATTTGCTAGAAGAGCATGGTGCTCAAATAGATTGTAAGAAGAAGAAAGTGGTTTTTAAGTCCCCTCAAGGAAAGAAAGTAGAGTTCAAAGGACAGAAACAAGTTAAAGCATTTTTGACACTGATTTAAGCTAAAAGATTGTTAAGACAAGGGTGTGAAGGGTATTGGTCCATGTAATTGATAGATCTAAGGAGACGCCGAATATAGAAAGTATCCTGATAATTAGCAAATTTCCCGATGTATTTTTGGACGAACTTCCTGGATTGCTGCCTGACCGTCAAATCAAGTTTTTTATCCACTTAGCGCATGGCGTGGAACCTGTATCGAAGGCACCTTATCGTATGGCACCAACAGAAATGAAGGAATTGGCCAAACAACTTCAAGAGTTATTAGATAAAGGAGTTATAAGGTCGAGTGTATCTCTGTGGGGTGCTCCAGTTCTGTTTATGAAAAAGAAGGACAAAAGTATGAGATTGTGCATCGACTATAGAGAGTTGAACAAATTGACCATCAAGAATAGGTACCCGTTACCTCGTATTGATGATTTGTTTGATCAACTTGAGGGAGTGACTTATTTCTTGAAGATTGACTTACGATCGGGATATCATCAGTTGAAGATTAAGCCGGAAGACATACCAAAGACTACTTTCAGAACCTAATACAGATATTATGAGTTTCTAGTTATGACATTCGGATTGACAAATGCATCAGCCGCCTTTATGGATTTGATGAACCGAGTATTCAAGGAGTATTTGGATAAGTTTGTCATTGTGTTTATTGATGACATTCTAATATACTCAAAGACCGAGGAAGAACATGCTGAACATCTGAGAATAGCTTTGGAGACTTTAAGAAAGGAGAATTTATATGCAAAGTTATTGAAGTGTGAGTTCTGGCTGCGAGAAGTTCAATTTTTAGGGCATATTGTCGGAAGTGAAGGTATTCGAGTTAATCCAGCGAATATAGAAGCTGTAATGAATTGGGAAAGACCGAAGACCCCGACTGAAGTTAGAAGTTTCATGGGATTGGCCCAATATTATCGAAGATTTGTGAAGGATTTCTCAAAGATTGTAGTACCATTCACAAAATTGACCTGAAAGAATGAGAAGTTTGAATGGACGGAGAAATGTGAAAAGAGTTTTCAAGAGTTGAAGCAGAAGTTAGTCACCGATCCAATATTATCCCTTCCAGATGATCAAGGAGACTTTGTAATATTTAGTGATGCATCACACAAAGGATCAGGTTGTGTTTTAATGCAACACGGGAAGGTGATAGCCTACACGTCAAGAAAACTTAAGCCTCACGAGCAAAGGTACCCAACTCATGACTTGGAACTGGCTGCAATTGTATTTGCTTTGAAGCTGTGGAGACATTATCTATATGGGGAGGAATGCAAGATATATAAAGATCAAAAGAGCCTGGAGTACATTTTCACTCAAAAGGAATTAAACATGAGGCAACGAAGATGGTTGAAGTTGATTAAGGACTACGATTGCTCAATCAATTATCATCCTGGGAAAGCGAACGTAGTGGCGGATGCCTTAAGTCCTAAAGATAAATTAAATGTATTGACTATGGACCAAGAGTTATCAAAGGAATTTAAGAAGATGGAAATTGAGATTCGAGCTCCAAGTACGCCTACAGAATTGATTTGTACGATGACTTTTCAACCAGAATTATTAGGAAAGATTAAGAAGTGCCAAGAAGAAGTGATGAATCAAAGGATGAATGAGTTGATTGGAGAAGAGATTTGCACCCAAAAGACAACTAAGGAATTCTAAGATTCTCATCAAGGATTTGGATACCGAATGTGGAAGAATTGATGAATGCGATTTTGAAGGATGCTCATAACTCAGAATTTTCTATTCACCCAGGAAGCACAAAAATGTACCAAGATTTAAAACAGAACTTTTGGTGGCCGGATATGAAGAAGGAGATTGCTCAATGGATTAGTAGATGTTACACTTGCCAAAGGGTAAAAGTCGAACATCAGAAACCGAGTGGACTAATTCAACCCTTAGAGATACCTGAATGGAAGTGGGAGCACATTGTGATGGACTTTATAGTTGGATTACTAAGGATAAAATCTAATCACGATGCTATTTGGGTAATAATTGATCGATTGACTAAGTCGGCTTATTTTCTACCGATTAACGAGAGATTCTCAATGGATAAGCTGATTCATATGTATCTAAAGGAAATTGTTACTCGCCATGGAGTTCCAGTATCTATTGTATCGGATAGAGACCCTCGTTTTAACTCCAGATTTTGGAAGCAATTTCAAGAACATTTGGGAACTCAACTCAAGATGACCACGGCTTATTACCCACAGACATATGGACAAAATGAGCGTACGATTCAGACCATAGAAGATATGTTGAGATCTTGTGCTTTGGACTTCAAAGGAAATTGGGATGAACATTTGCCCCTGGTAGAGTTTTCGTATATCAATAGCTTTCATGCCAGTATTGGAATACCCCCATACGAAGCTCTTTATGGAAGAAAGTGTTAATCACCTCTTTCTTGGGATGAAGTTGGAGAGCGAAAGGTAATTGGCCCCGAACTGGTTCAACAAATGAAAGAAGCGGTAGATGTTAGGTCACACAACACTGTAGAAGGGGGTTGAATACTGTGTTTATATAATCAAATAGATTTAACACAAGTATATAACAAAGATCAAGTATATTGAATAAACTCTGTTACAATAAGAACTGTTGTTCTCTCTCAGTGATGAACAAATATCAGTAAGAGCTGCTAGGTTATAATGTATAATCTTCTCGATAATGATAACACATATAGTGTAAACCCTAAGTCTGTGTTTATATAGTACACAGTTACAAGATAACTTCTAATTGATATGGAATACAATTCTGTCTCCTAAAATATATCAATCAGATATCTTCTACAAGTCTTTTAGTCTTCTAACTCTTTCCATGCATATCTTCTTTTATTTTAGTCTCGATCTTCTCCTGTAAATCAGCTTCCTTCCTTATATGAAAGTCTTCCCGCACTTAAGTTCTGATATGACCTTAAGTTCTGATATTAAGTTCTGACTTCCATTAAGTCCTGATTCCAATAAGTCCTGACTTGTCCTGTTGTTAAGTTCTGAAAACTAAACACAAATTATATTAGACACCTCAAATATATCTAACAATCTCCCCCAACTTGTAAATTATGCAAAATATACAAGTTAATAGATTTGATGATGTCAAAAACTTTTAAGTACAAATGCAAATAAGAGTTTAACTAGATAACTAACTACAACTTACAGTCCTTGTAGCTTTTACCAATCTCATTGAGTCAATATGAATCCATAATGATTCTTGACAAAGTTTGATATCAGCTTTTCTTCTTTAATCCTCAGAACTTGAGCTATAGTAGTCTTGACTTGCTTCATCTCTTCATTCTGACTTCCAATCTGGTAGATTACAATCCTTAGAGCAGAAATATGGTTTCTTTCTAAACCATCATCCAGTCTTATTAACCTTGGGTGAGAAGAATCTTCATTGTAGCATAGACATTTCTCTTTCAGTATCACTTCAAGCTTAGCAGAATCCTTCTTCATTGGAATCTCACTTCCATCATCTTCAACAATTTTAGGAATGAATTCTGCAACCCTTGAACCAGAAATTCTAGCTTTATCTCTTATGGTCTTCAATATGAAATTCGACCATCTCCTGGTAATATCAGACTTTACCTCTAAAAGGTAATGAAGGAATTGAAGTTCTTTCAGTGATTTGTTCAGCACATCTGATTCTGACATCTGATATGTCCTTCTATCTTCAAGAAATAGAATCAGATTTTCCTTGACATTGTGCTTGTCATGAGCATCTAGTACCACTTGAACAGAGATAACCTTATTAAGGTGTTTCTGTGTAACATCTTCAAGAGGTCTGTCAGTCAATAAAAATGGATCTCTAGTAGCAACTTCAACTCTTGTCTTGATCTTTGCTTCATCAGAACCTAGTCCAGCCTTGTCTATTTGTTCTCTAGCATTTAACCCAATAGTCATGAAAGTAGACAGTAATTGGCTTTTCTTTGGATCTGATGGTTTGACATTTTTCCACAGAAGTTTCTTTTTATCAGCTACTTCCATCTTGTCTAAATCAACTTGAGCTCTGTCGGAGGTTGATATCTTTATAAGTTTATCAGAACTTGTTATTTCTGTTATAGCTTGCAGTTCTTCACTCTGAACAACTTGAGCCTTGTCAGAGGTTGTTTTTGATTCTTCAGAAATCTTCCTTATTTTCAGAGTTTGAACATCTTCATCTTCAGCAAGAGTATCATCAGTAACTTGAACCATTTTGCACACTAGTTTCATCAGAATTTGAGGAATTTTCATCTCCAGTGGCTTGGTTGGTTCATCAACTTTTCCCTTCCCTTTGTCTTTGGGATCAATCTCAGATTGTGATCTTGTTTTGGGCTTTGATGCCTCAGTATGTGACTTCTCCTTGATCACAATGCCTTTTACCTTAGGCCTTGGAGGTTTCTTTGCAATAGAAGCTTTTGTCTTTAGATTTGTCTTTTCAGCTTTAAATCTAGCTTCTTCCTCCTTCAGATTTTCTAAGTCCATTCCTAGATTATGTTTCAGAAATAATCTTCTAGCAATTTCCTCATCAAGTTTTTGAATCTTGGGATCTTTGTAGTAGACTGTAGTCTGCTTCCCCTTGAGCTTCAGAGTTTGCATAAACTTTTGAGAGTCTTGACTTCCACCTTGTATCAGAACATCAGGCTTTGTCATCAGACTTTGCTCATCATAACTTGATATCAGATTTTGAGTATCAATACTTGCTATCAGATTTTGAGTTTTAGCAGATTTAGAACTTGTCTTCTTTTGAATAGAAGATCTGATTGCATTAGTAATTAGTTTCCTACAAAAAACCTTGCTGCTGTGGTCTTTACCTTGAACTTGACCTCTACCCTTGCTAGGGTTTCCCTGGTCATCAGCTTCATCATCTTTCTTCTTCAGTACTTGATCATTAGAGCATTTGGACTTAACTATCTTCTCCCCCTTTTTGGCATCATCAGTTAAGAAGAGAGAGAAGAAGTTCAACTGAAGATTGGAGTTCATCCAATTGAGCTTTTTGAGAAGCTTGATTTTGCAGGACCTCAGCAATTTGGGCCTGTTGCTTCTCCTGAACTTTCTCAATTGCTTCAACCTTTTTAGAAATAGGTCTAATAAACCTCTTTTTATCAAGCTTGGTCTCCATATCTAGCTTTTCAGCTTTTTCAAGAAGCTTATCAACCTTTTCTTGAGTAGCAGAGTGTAGACCTTGAAGATTTTTGGTAGACAGAGCTGTGACTTTGAGTTGTGTCTTGAAATTAGCATTTGTAAGCAACTCATCAGCTTTACCAATATGGTCTGTCAATACTTTAGAGCTTGGAATAAAATCAGTTTCATTCCACTTCTTGGTCCACTCCACACCTCTGTGAGTATCTCCCAAGGAATAGGTGCTGCTTGCTCAACAAATTTCTCAATTAGTGCCTCCTTTCCTAGAATAGGAGCAGGAGTATTAACAGAAACACTGTTTGCTGAACTTGAGGAAGACTTATTATCTTCTGATAGTACTAGAGTGTGTGAAGTAACTGGAGATTCTGGAACAATCTCATCTAAATTCTGAGCATCAGAATTTATCTCCAGAATTGGTGTTGTTGATGTAGATGGTATCTCAGCATTTAAGATTGGAGAGTTGACTTGAGATGGCTGAGCTGCTGTCATTGGAGCTTCCAAATAAAGAACAGTTGGTATATTCAGATTGTGAATATTTATTTCATAATTTTTGGCTTGTTCTTCAGCATCAGCTGTTGCTTTTATTGGAGAGACAGGAGGGGTGAGTACTGTATCAGGAATAGTGTCTTTTGGTGCTGGAAGGGATTCAATGATAATTGGCTCTTTGGAGATCAGAGATTCCTGATCCCCTTCCTCAGCTTTAACAATATCTTCTGATGGAGGCTTAGCCAAATGCCTCTTAGCCCTCATTTTCTTCAATCTCCTTGCTAGTGAAGGAGTTTCTTGAGCATCAGAACTAGCAGTTCTCTTTCTTTTCAAATTACCTGAACCTTCAGCTTCAGCATTTATTTATGGGGTTGACCCTTCAGCTTCTGTTTCTTTCTAAAAAACCACAGTTTCAGCTTCAACAGTCACAGGTTCTGATGCATGAACATATGCTTCTTCTTCACTATTAGATTCATCCCTTAGAATCATCTTTCTTCTTTTTGGTTGAGGTTGAGGAACAGACTTTGCCCTTTTTGGCCTGGAAGATGAAGGTCTGATGGTAGGTGCTGATGGTTGTTGTTGTGAAGATTGAGCTGATGGTTGGAAGTAAGTTCTGATGGTAGGTTGAGTTGGTTGAGGTTGAGAGGTGTTTGGTTGTGTAGTTGTTGGAGGTGCTGATGGAGGTTGGGTTGGTTGGACATCAGGATATAAGGCAACATAAGTGGCGTGATCTGAGTTTACCAAGACTTGTTTGACAGATGTAGGAATTTGGAGGGGTCTCAAAATAGTCTTCTTATTATCAGTAGATAATAAGTCAGTAAAGGCTCTCTTAGCAAGCTTAAATGGTTCAATTAACTCACTTGCTAATTGGGGTGCATCCGAGCAACAAAAACTATAAATAAGCTGACATAATCTAGCAAAGTAAACTGTATTTCTATCTTTTGTCATCCTATCTCCAATAAATCCTAAAATAGCACTTGCATAATCAAAGTGAGTTTGATTAATGAGAGCATACCCAATTTGTTGACAGAGAATTGGGATTGCATCAAAGTTTGAACATTTGTTTGCAAATGTTTTGGTGATGCAGTTAAAGAAGAAACTCCATTCCCTCCTTATGTTGGGTCTCTTCAACTGTCCCAGCTTTGCCAAAGTTTTCTCATCAACTGTTGAATATGTGCAGTTTTCTGGCAGATGGAGTGCTTGTCGAACTGTGGCCAAAGTCACCACATGGGCATCCTCCCCTATTGAAAAGATAATACTTGGGGACCCATGAGCACCACCATCATCATACATGCCACTTCTCTAAACCTCCAGCACTTGATTTCCAGAGATTGCTTCTGGTTGGGTCAAAGCATACCCAATCTCAGAGTTAGCAAGGAAATCCTGAATGAAGTGAAGTTTTGATGGAGCTTCACCCTTGCTAAGAATAGCCAAGTAGTTGTTGGGAACAAACTTGGCTCCATTGAAAATAATGTCTTTTGGTGCCATTTATGTAAGAAATAAGTGAGAAAATAGAGTGTGCACGAGGTGTTTGATAAAAGTCCTGTATGAGAAAGCTTCAGAGAATATTAGAGAGAGAGAGAGAATAAGAGAGATTAAAGAAAGAAAAGTAGGTAAAAGATTATAAAATCTTTTAACTCCCATATTTATACTCTCCTTTTGACAACTGTTATGATTGAAGCAGAACAGACTTTAGACACCTGGCAACATATCATTAGTCAAAACATTATTAGTGGGAACGGGTATTAAGCGGTAATAAATGTGCACATGCAGTGTTTCAAGGAAAACACGCTTCCCACTTACTTAATGATTATGACTGTTTTTATCTCACCTAATTATATTCTGATAAAATATGACTGTTACTGTATTTACCACAAATATGTCAAGTAAATAAATAATGCCACATAAGCATCGGAGTTTGCATCAGGATTTAATATCAGAACTTGAATATTATCAGATTTTAACAGTCATCAGAACATGGCTTCTGTACTCAAAAAGTGAATATCTGTTTCTGTGATTGTTCATAAAAATACTGACTTGTTTCTTCAGAGGTTAGTCATCAGAACTTCTATCAGAACTTGTCCTCAGAATTTATGCATATGACACTTAACTGTTTATCTAAAACAACTTAATCACCACAGTAATTTTCATCTTTGATATGGAGTGAAAGTGTGTGTATAAGCAAAATCTCAGATAAAGATTAAAGTCTGATAAACTTCAGTACATCTTAGAAATAAGGCATAACTAAGAAAAGTGCTTAAAATCTGTCATTAATAATGAAGTCTACTATAGAATAAATTTATGTAAGAATCTACCTCAACTATTTGTGCTCATTTTATGCATCTTTTGAAATTCCTTTTTACAGTGGCTTCTCAGTGTAAATGAGTCACAACTACAATCAGAATTTATGCTATTATCAGAGTATTTCTCCAGTAATCAGAGAATATGAAAAGTCACCAAGAAAAATTTATTTGCTTTTCTAATGCATATAACTTAATACCAGCAATGCACTTGGGTCTTCCCTTCCATATTTTTTTAACTTTAGATCTCAAAAGAGTACCTGACTTCAATTTTCTTTTCTTTTCTTTTCTTCAGATAAGTGAGGCTTATCAAGCATGTGGTTCATCCTTAAGATTTACTGACATCAGAATTTGACAGATAAGAAGCAAGAATCTAGTTTGTGACTTAGTAATAAGATACATAAAGTAAATTTGACTAAGCTCAAAATCAAAATTTTCCTGTGTTAATGAATATCCACATAAACAACTAATTCAAACGTGGGATTTCTAGTATGTTAAAGACTACTATGTCATCATCTAGCATAGTTATCCTCATTGGATTGAATAGTCACAGATCATTCAAAACGCTATCAGAGTATATAGATCCACATCAGATAACAATCAACATTTAATGTATTACAATTTAAGCACAGATTACATGAAGTAAAGACAATCTGGAAACACTGATCATAAAGTCTGATGCATGAGAACAAAATCTAAGCAGATTTAGAAAAAGAACCTGAAACCATTCCAAGTTCATTTACCAGTCTTGTAAAAGTAGCTTCACATAGTGGTTTTGTGAAGATATCTGCTAGTTGTTGATCTGTTGGAACAAAATGCAATTCCACTGTACCTTCCATCACATGTTCCCTTATGAAATGGTACCTAATGCTGATGTGATTTGTCATTGAGTGTTGAACTGGATTACCTGTCATAGCAATAGCACTTTGATTATCACAATAAATAGGTATTTTAGAAAATTCTAACCCATAATCCAGTAACTAATTCTTCATCCAAAGAATCTGTGCACAACAGCTTCCTGCAACAATATATTCTGCTTCTGCAGTTAATGTGGAAATTGATTTATGTTTCTTGCTAAACCAAGAAACCAATCTGCCTCCAAGAAATTGGCAGCTTCCACTAGTGCTTTTCCTGTCTATTTTGCATCCTGCAAAATATGCATCTGAGTAACCTATTAGCTTAAAGTCTGATTCTCTAGGAAACCACAATCCTAGATCAGCTGTACCCTTGGGGTACTTGAAAATTCTTTTCACAGCTATAAGATGAGGTTCTCTTGGATCAGCCTGAAATCTTGCACAAAGACAGGTAACATACATGATATCAGGTCTACTTGCAGTAAATAGAGTATAGAGCCAATCATACCTCTGTAGTTAGTAATATGTACTGATGAACCAATATTTTTATCTAACTTGGTTGCATTCCAAATTTCTTCAGTAAATTTCTGGTGTACTTTGATTGATTGATAAAAGTACCTTCTTCATTTTGCTTGACTTGAAGTCCCAGAAAATAGCTAAGTTCTCCCATAATACTCATTTGATATCTTGACTGCATTAGTTTTGCAAACCTTTCACATAGTTTAGCATTTGTAAAACCAAATATGATATCATCAACATATATCTGTACCAAAAGTAAGTCCTTTCCATGGTTGAGGTAGAACATTGTTTTATCAATTGTACCTCTGTGAAATCCACTTTCCATAAGGAATTGAGCTAAAGTCTCATACCATGCTCTTGGAGCTTGCTTAAGGCCATAAAGTGCTTTATCAAGCCTGAGACATAATTTGGAAATTTTGAATCTACAAAGCCTGGAGGTTGTTCAACATATACCTCTTCTTCCAATTCTCCATTAAGAAAAGCACTTTTCACATCCATTTGAAAGACTTTAAACTTTTTGTGAGCAGCATAAGCCAAAAAGATTCTTATGACTTCCAATCTAGCAACTGGTGCAAATATTCCATCATAATCAATACCCTCCTACTGAGAATAGCCTTTAGCTACCGGCCTTACTTTGTTTCTTGTAATTATGCCATCACTGTCAGTTTTGTTTCTGAACACCCCTTTTGTGCCAACAATTGATCTGTTCTTTGGTCTTGGCACTAGGGTCCAGACTTTATTTCTTTCAAATTCATTTAACTCTTCCTGCATTGCTTGCAGCCAATCAGCATCTTGAAGAGCTTCTTCCACTTTCTTTGGTTCAGTTTGAGATAGAAAAGAATGATAGAGACATTCATTTGATGTTGCAGTTCTAGTTCTGACACCTGCTTCAGGATCTCCAATTATTAAGTCAAGTGTATTTGATTTAGTTCACTTCCTTGCAAATGGAAGTTGTTCTCTAGAACTGGATCCTCCCCCATGATCCATGCTGTCTCCATCAACATTTTCTGATGCTCCCCCGGTAGTTATGCTCTTTGAAACTTCAGAATTTGAGTTGGATCCATCAGGATTTGAAGTATCAGAGTTTTCAAAATTATCAGAATTTGGCTCATTAGAACTTGAAGAGCCAGTGACAGGTTCTGATGCTTCTTGAGAGTCTTGAGTTGTGGTAGGATCTTCAGCTTGCTCCCCTTGGACAGGTGCATTTTCCCTTTCAGTAGTTACCACAGTTTCAATGACATTAGAACTTAACTCGTCGGAACTTACAGGATCAGAGTTTAAGTCATCAGAATTTACGGAATCAGAATTTAAATTTTTATTTTTAAATCTCAGCTAATCATGATCATTGAAATCTTCAAGTCCATTAATCTTCTTATCATCAAAAGATACATTGATAGATTCCATGACTACCCTTGTTCTTAAATTGTAGACTCTGAAGGCTTTTGTGGAAAGTGGATATCCAACAAAAATTCCTTCATCATATTTTAGATCAAATTTTGACAGCTGTTCAGGATGAGTCTTAAGAACAAAACACTTACATCCAAATACATGAAAGTATTTTAGATTTGGCTTCTTTTTCTTCACCATCTCATATGGTGTTTTTCCATGCTTGTTTATGAGTGTAGCATTCTGTGTAAAATAAGCAGTCTGCACAGCTTCAGCCCAAAAGTAGGTTGGTAGCTTTGCTTCATTAAGCATAGTTCGTGCAGCTTCAATGAGAGTCCTGTTCTTTCTTTCTACAACTCCATTTTGCTGTGAAGTTCCAGGTGCAGAAAATTCATGTTTGATTCCATGCTCTTTACAGAACTCTTCCATGATTGAATTCTTAAACTCAGTGCCATTATCACTTCTTATTATTTTAACAGAATCTTTGACCAATTTATCCAGCTGTTTGAATGATCAGTTATAGTAGATGCAGTTTCATTCTTCCTGTACAAGAAATACACCCAAGTGTATCTTTTGAACTCATCCACTATAACCATAGCATATTTCTTCTTTTCAATAGACATGACATTGATTGGACCAAATAGATCAACATGCAGTAGATGATAAGGTTCAAGAATTGAAGATTTAATTTTGCTCTTGATTGAAGATTTTCTTTGTTTTGCCTTTTGACATGAATCACAAAGGCCATAAGGAGCAAATACTGATTTTGGAAGTCCTCTCACAAGATCTTTAATTACAAGCTCATTTATGTTGTTAAAATTTAAATGGGAGAGTCTTTTGTGCCAATTCCAGCTTTCTTCAATTGATGCTCTACTCAACAGACAGATTGCAGAACCATCAGTACTTGTTGAAAGTCTGGCTTCATTTATGTTACCATGCCTGTAACCTTTCAGAACCATTTTTCCTGTAGAATTTCTTACAACTTCACATTATTCTTCAAAGAAATCCACATGATAACATCTGTCATAAATTTGACTCATACTTAGCAAATTATATTTAAGTCCTGAGACAAGAGCTACTATTTCAATGATGACATTCCCAAGATTAATATTGCCATATCCCAGAGTTTTTCCCATGTTTCCATCTCCATAAGAAACTTCTGGGCCAGCTTTCTCCACAAAGTCTGATAGCAGGGCTTTATTTCCAGTCATATGTCCTGAACATCCACTGTCCAGAACTAGGATGTTTTTCCTGTTGCCCTGCAATCACAAAGACCACCATTGGTTAGTTTTAAGGACCCGAACTTTCTTGGATCCTTTGGCCTTTTTAAGTTTGTTAGCATTTGTAGCGGATTTAATTTCAGAGTTTATGCTAACATGCTGTTTATCAGAATTTATATCAGACTTTGCATCAGACTTTACACTAGAAGGAATAATACTAACTTTCTTCAAAGAAGGTTTTATTTGATAATAATCATAGTACAAACTATGATATTCCTTACAAGTATAAATGTAATGCCATAACCTATCACAATGAAAACAAGGATTTTGTGGTTTAAACCTAACAGAGTGACTCTTAATTCCTGATCTAGGAGGTAAAGAGTTTATATCTTTATTTTTCCTGCAAAAAGAAGCAAGATGGTTAGAGTTTCCACAGTTATAACATTTCTTTCTAGGAACATTAGGAACAGGCATATAATTATTGCTTTTATTCACACCTTCCTTTCCATTCCTATTTTTCCTAGCTTCCTTTACCTTGTTCACATTTATAATCTCTTTCAGCTTATACTTAAGCTGCTTCTTTGTCATTAAGCCTATGTTTACTTCAACTGGTTTATCCTGTTCTAATTGGTTAGAAGTTGACTTTTCCTTGACTTCTGTCCTAAACTCTTTCATCTTTTCAGAATAAAACTTAACAGTTTTTGTTACAAACTTAACAGGATTTACCTTTGGCTTAACAGTCTGTTTAACAACAATTGGCTCAATTTGTTCAGTTCCTTTCTCACTTTTATCATCCCCATAACCTAAGCCCTCTTTCCAGTTTGCACTACTTAGTAAATTCTGAGTTGTTATACCAGAGTTAGTCCAAGTTCTGATAATCTCTCTTTCCTTTTCTAAATCAGTTTTTAGAAATTCATTCAATTTTAGCACTTCATCTCTAACATACAAAGCATCATCTCTTTCTTTCTTAGTTTGATGAAGAAAAACTAACTCTTTTTATAAATAGTCATTTCTCTTTTTAAAAGGAAGATTTTCAGATGTTAATATTTCACATGTTAAAGTCTGATCTCTATATCAATGAACATGGTTTTAAGATATAATCTCAACTCAGTAATATCATCAGTCTGAAAAGCATAAGTTGTTTGAGGTACCTTTAATTCAGCAGTTTCAGGACTGCTATCAGCATTTGCCATCAAGGCATAGTTCACCTCATGTTTAGAATCTGAAGTGTCTGTCCAGCTTTTCTTCTTTGTGATAAGTGCCTTGCCTTTGTCACTTTTTCCTTTCTTGCAATCAGGAGATATGTGGCCTATTTCACCACAATTATAGCATTTGACATTTGAGTTATCTCCTCTGTCAGACTTTCCTTTACCTTCAGACTTTCTGAACCCTTTCTTATCAGAACTTCCACTTTTCCTGGAAAACTTCTTGCCTTTTCTGAATTTTCTGTAGGCTATCTTTGTGATACCCTTCACCATAAGAGCACACAATTTCATCATCTCTTCATCATCATCCATTTCAGGTGAACTTTCAGTTTCTGAATCATCATCATCAGAATATGATGACTCTGAATAAGACTTTCTGATGAGAGCCTTTCCTTTTCCCCTCTTTGAGGCAATAACTTTAGGAGATTCCTCCTTATCTTTAAGAGCAACTGTCCTTGACTTTCTTCCATGCCTCTTGCTCCTTTGATCCATCTCAAGTTCATGAGTCTTGAGCATACCATAAATTTCATCAAGAGTAGTTTCAGTAAGGTCATAATTGTCTCTTATGGTAGTAGACTTCAAATCCCAACTTTCCGAAAGAGCTAAAAGGAATTTAGATTTGAATCTTCAAGATCATATTCCTTGTCCACCAGTGATAGATCATTCAAGAGTTTGGAAAACCTGTCATATAAATCAGTTAATGACTCATCAGCTTTTAAGTCAAAGTGCTCATACTCTTGAGTGAGTATAGTCTTCCTGTTCTTCATGATTGCATCAGTTCCCTGGCATCTTGTCTCCAAAGCATCCCATATTTCCTTTGCAGTCTTGCAATGAATTACCCTATTTGACATGACATTATCAATGGCACTATGCAGCAAATGCCTTACCCTTGCATCCTTGGCAATAGATGAGATGTCTTCAGCTGTACACTCACTTTTCCCTTTGGTATGGTCTTTGCTGGTTGATCAGCAACTACAACAGAGATCTTGGTTGGCTTATGTGGTCCTTCATTAATTCTGTCAAGATATTCTGGATCTTTAGCTTCCAGACATAGCCATCTTCATTTCCCATATGGGATACTCCAAAAGTTCTCAGTATGGGAACCCTAATAGTCTCATATCGACTGTAGGTTTGAGTGTTTTGAGTTTCTTAAGTTTTGGTGGGCTTGGTTGGAGTTTGTGCTTCTTTAGACATGATTGTTTGGATCTTTACTGTATGTGTGTTAATAGAAAGGCTCTAATACCACTTGTTAGGTCACATAACACTGTTGAAGGGGGTTGAATACAGTGTTTATACAATCAAATCGATTTAACACAAGTATATAACAAAGATCAAGTACATTGAATAAACTCTATTACAATAAGGACTGTTATTCTCTCTCAGTGATGAACAAATATCACTAAGAGCTGCTAGGTTACAATGTATAATCTTCTTGATAATGATAACACATATAGTGTAAACCCTAAGTCTATTTTTATATAGTACACAGTTACAAGATAACTTCTAATTGATATGGAATACAATTCTGTCTCCTAAAATATATCAATCAGATATCTTCTACAAGTCTTTCAATCTTCTAACTCTTTCCATGCATATCTTCTTTTGTTTTAGTCTCGATCTTCTCGTGTAAATCAGCTTCCTTCCTTATATGAAAGTGTTCCCGCACTTAAGTTCTGATATGACCTTAAGTTCTGATATTAAGTTCTAACTTCCATTAAGTCCTGATTCCAGTAAGTCCTGATTTGTCCTGTTGTTAAGTTTTGAAAACTAAACATAAATCATATTAGACATGACATCTCAAATATATCTAACAGTAGATTTGATTCGAAATCGATTGATCGCGACTCAGGATAGACAACGAAAGTATGCTGATCCACGCAGAAAGGACGTAGAGTATGAAATAGGAGAAACCATTTTGTTGAAAGTGTCGCCCTGGAAAGGGATAGCTAGATTTGGAAAGAAAGGAAAGTTGAGTCCAATATTTGTCGTACCTTTTGATATTTTGGGTAAAGTTGGAAAAGTGGCGTACGAGTTGGCCTCACCGCCTCAAATGCAGCACATTTACAACATTTTTCACGTATCATTGCTTAAGAAGTTCAACCCCGACACCAAATGTATCATAGAGAATGAACCAGTGGTGATTGATCCAGATTTGTCTTATGTCGAGCAGCCGGTTAGCATTCTAGATAGAAAGGATAAAGTGCTAAGGAATAGAGTAGTTCCTTTAGTGAAAGTTTTGTGGAGGAATCCCAAAGTTGAAGAGGCAACATGGGAATTAGAAAGTGATATGTTAGATAAGTATCCTCATCTATTTGCTTTGATTTTGGGGACAAAATCTTTAAAGGGGGGAAGGTTGTGACGCTTGTAAATATTTGATATGATTTTAATATGATATTCTGTTTTGTGCTATAAAATTTTGTGTATTAGATGTCAGAAATTATGTGAATTCAATGTGTTTGTGTATATTCTTCATTGTATGGCATTACGAATATTATTAGATTATTTATAAGCGTATAATTAAATGAACGCAAGCAAATTTCGTTACGCGAGTAAATAATCTTTGAGTTGTGGTAGTTGCGATTAAGCGATAGATTATTATTCAGCTTAGAATCAAATTATTTGCATTTTCTTATGTGGCTTAGAATATTTATTACGGTTTGTTTAATAGAGTATTGACCTTAGAAAAATTCTTTTAAAATATATTCTTGTTCAAAATTTTTGAAAACACTTTTATAAAACTTCTAAAATTTCATAGTATTTATGGTATTTATTTTGTGATTTGTGAAGTTATATTTTATTTATTAAAAACCTTTCTTTTTAATCATACTTATATTAATTAATAGATTACTATTATACCCTTGCATGCATTTAAGCTTATAAGAGAGTCCAAGGCCAGTATTGTCCATTCCAACCCCACTAACTTGCAAATTTACCCCTTTAACCTTGCATGCAATTTTGTTACAACTAGCAAGAAGGGCATTCATGTACATTCCTTATCCCACTATCTCTTTAATCAAATTAAAGAGACAAAAACCAAGTGAGTGCCTCATTTTCATCACACACACCTACTCAAACTCCCTCTCCTCTCCTCTCCTCTCTCCCTCTCGGCCGAACTCCCTCCCCACCCCCATTCTTGCTATTTTCTTCATTTTTCTTCATCTTCTTTCACTTTTCAAGTTAGTCAAGCCAATAATTTCATCATTTAGTGTAGTAGCATCATTTTGAGGTGAGTTTTATGCTTGCATGTTGAAGAAGCCGAGGTTGAGGCCTTGGTTCTTATGAACTTAAGGTTGCAACCATGGTGGCTTATAGAATGAACAAGATATGATCTTGGGGAGGTGTTACACTTCTATTTTACCAAGTCATACTCAGTGTTCATAAACATTTGGCAATGATTTCTTAAGAGCCGGATGTAAAGGTTTGATTTTCAGAAGTTTTTATGAAAAAGGACCATGCATGTTGATTTTTGAAGTCTTGCTCTTTATGAATATTGTTTTCTTAAGTCTAAACCCTTGCATGGTATTTTTCCTTCAAGATATCTTAATTTTAGTACTTGCATATTTATTTTAGTATTTGCATATTGATTTAAGATTTTGCATGTTGGATGTAATACTTGCATGTCGACTCAAAAGTGATTTTCAAAGTAGAGACCATACTTGTTGATTTTGTGCCTTGATACTTGACTTGTGTGAGATGCATGCTGTGGTTTTTGGTTATAAAATGCTAGATGAAGTACTCCATGATGATAATTGATTATATTCAGTAGATATCAAGTGATTATTTTGAATATATAGTTCGAATTTTTGCTTAAAACTCGAGGACATGTTATTGCTATTATAGTTATTCTTTTAACCTTTTGATACTTGATTTTTGTGAGTTGCATGCCATGTTTCCTTTGATAAAATGATAGTTTAGAATTTATACGATGATAAGAGCTTAAGGTCAGTAGGTGTCATGATGTTATCATGCATGTTTACTTCAAATTTTGCTTTAAACTGCTAAGTGATGGCTTGTCTTGTGATGTATTACTTTACTTGTCCTTATAATTGATTTGCATGCTAAATAAATTTTAAATGAACCTTATATGTTGTTAGTCATTAGGTATTAGTGTATGTTAGGACTTTACTTGGTTGTTGTTTGGTTTTGGTGTAATGAAGGGAGTTAAGGTGGAAGAAGTTGCATTGGTTATAATTGGACAGTTTTTTGTACTCGAGGTTTAGGTTATTTTAGGTGAGTTTTAGCAAGGCCTTGGTAGGCCTGAGTTCAAGAGAGTTGGGACTTGATTCATACTTGAGTCCAGTAGCTTTAGATTGCACAAAACTTGCATTTGGTTAGGCACACACACAAACTCGAGAGCAACTCAGAACAGGGCAGATTTGTGAAAGCTTGACTTTTGGTTGATTATTATCATGTCATAGGTTAGGCCTTGATGGGTCCTTGGTCTAAATAGATATCATGAAGTCTAGGAATCTTAACAAGTCATTAAAACCAGTAATTGAACTAGATAAATGAGTTTTAAGTTGGTAAAAATAAGGCAGTTTAGAAATCAGGGAAGGTAGTTTTGTGTCAACTTCCACTCGAGGCCTAGGGAGGCCTGAGTGAGGCCTTTGAGTCATTCCAACTTTAAGAGTCATTTTAGAGTCTTAATAACCTTTGAGAGTTGGTTTGGAGTGAAGGCCCAAGGTGGAGATACCATATTTCCACCAAAGCACCCGAGAGTCACCATTAGAGTCGCCTTTGGGTACATTAGAGAAGTGCATTGCATTTGTGTGTCTTTTAAGTGAGGCATTGATGTCAAACCAATTTATAAAGTTAGATTAAGGTCATAATAAGTCATAGGAGTCAGATTATAGAAAAGGCCCAAGGTGGAAATTCATAATTTTTCCAAGGCACACAATTGGTGCCAAGGTATGCATTCGGGTAAGCTAAGTAGGGTGCATTGCATTTTTAAGTCTTGTGAGGTGAGGCACAAGTGTGCCTTACTAAATCTAGGTTGTGTTTAGGTCTGTAAAGGAGGATTAGGAGTAATAGTCTTGATAATTATTTGTTGAATGGATAATTGCTTGAGTGATTAGGATCTAAGTGTACTATTGCCATGCCATTCCTTGCTATGTGTTATGTGGATTATGTGAAGCATATATTACTTGAAATTAATTATGTTTAAATAAATAAATAAATAAATATATATATGTGTGTGTATATATATAGTATACGCCAAAGGGTAGTTAGCAAGAGTTGTGACGAGGATACTATTTATTATAGATTCAAGTAGGAGGCCAAGAAAGGAGCCCTTAGATGATTCCATTCAAGTACTCAGTGAGTGTAGTCCAGGAAAGTGAACTCTCAACTTACCTCTATAATTTTGTTTCTTGTGGTTAAAAACCCTGTGAATGCATGATTATAGTTTCAATAAGATTAATTAGTCCTTGAAATCACCCAATGATTAAGTCTTGAATCTAGTTAATCTCTTTCATACTTGAATTAAATCCTTTTCCTCACATATTACCTCATATCATGTGAATTCTAATACCCTCAAAACCTAGAATCATTTCCTTTGGAAACCCAAACACTAGTATCGTTCCTTCATTTGAACTTTGACAATACCAACCCTTGTTATCTTGTCCTTGATCAAGAACCTTTTTTATATAAAAATGAATTGATTAAAAGGAATTGGATGGTATGTTTTGATAAGACTGAGGCGCTAGTCACTGTTAAAACCTCAGTAGCAGGGAGCCTGATGGTTTTTATATGGCCAATGTGTGCCGAGGATCCTCAAATGTTGTGAATCATTTGTTATGTTGTTCGGAGCTTTGATGTGGGCTGATCACCCCTAATTGCTCATAGCGCTGTGTGATTTCCAATTCCATTCACTAATTATAACTTGATCTTCTATTTGAGATTTCATATTGCTGATTTATCTTTTGTTATCAATTTATCATGGTTATGATGCATTATTATATACTGTTATTCACTTGCTGAGTGTTTTGCTCATTAATATTATTATTTATGTTATCACTTCAGTGAAACCCGAAGATGGTTCATTTAAAGCAAACCGCGCGTAAGACTTCTGGGGACTCGGGGTATGCCTACCGTCAGATGTTGGAGCAGGTAGGGAACTAGTAGTTCCCTAAGGGTTGTAAAATTTGGGTATAAAATTTGGTAGTAATTTGGCTTAAGATGTTTTTGGTCTGTAATAATTAAGATGTTAGATGTTGTTCAAACTCATTCCTGTGGATTCGGGGATTGTGGTTAAGGGTTGTAGCCATAATAATTTATCTTTTATAGTACTTTACTGTTTAATCTATACTATGCATATTTTTGCTAGTTAGTATTGTGGATCTGTCACACGTTTTCATAATTTGAACATATATAATTAAGGTATTATATAAGTGGAAATGTTCAAAGCACGATTTAAGTACGAGTTCTCAATCACTGACAACACTTTTGATAAATTAGCCAATGGGCTTTCCAATACAGTGTTGTATTCAAATTAAACTTGAAGAAAGAAAGGAACGTCTGAAATAAACTACGATACCTTGATGATTAGGCAATGTATCATTTATTTTACTTTACTACTAGTAGAAGGGAGAATTTCCTTTCGATCATCATCCTAGCCGCATTAGGGCATTATGCTGGACTATCCTACAACATCCTACGCGTTGATGGACTGTCCCACATCCTCTTACACTTATCCCGACACACTAGGTGCCAGGCACTTCCAGTTCCTTGAAGAATCCTATCTTTATAATTGAAATCCGAAGTTAATCATCATTCCCCAAGTATATATTAGCTCGTTGATATGTACAATACTTTTATAAGATCACTTTCAAATATTTAGGAAGTATTTACGAATGTGGGTTGGCTTAAAGCCACACCCAAAACTCATTACTGGGAATCTTTCCGTAATCAAACTAGTTTCAAGACTTACTTCCCGAATGTTGGGTAAGTAATAAAATTCTCTTTGTTTATTCAGCAATTTTGTTGTAAATATAAAAAAACAACACTGAGCAAGATCCCCTATTTTAGAACGAGTATTTAAATCCTCTTCATAAAGAAGATTTAAACTTAAAAACGAGGTTTGGGGTCCTCTCTATTCTTTTTGGAAATGGTTATGATAAAATTCGAAAATAATCTTTGAAAATATTTAAAGTAAGGATGATTTAAATAATATCAATTATTTTCAAAATTATTAGATGAATATTGAAACATTATTCTTTAAGAAAATAAAGAATAATATTTAATAAAATAAGGGGAGTCATAAGTCCTCGGACGAATATTCAAAACTAATATTCATTTAATCAAATCAAAATAAGTTTCATAAGTAGAATCTCTATTCGAATAATTAAAATAATATTTTACCGTAATAAAAATCTTAAATGAATACTCATAAAATAATATTCACTTATAATTTAAAACTATAAAATAAATATTATTTGATTAATTATTTTGAAAACTATATATAATATACTCGGGAACATCGCCTTCGGGTTTAGGTAGAATGTTCAACTTGTATGCCCTACAATAAAGGGGATACACAAAATATCATTAAATACTATCATAGGTATTATGCAAGCTCTACCTTAAAGCAATATCACGTTGATAGATCGCAAGATTTATCACAAAACATATATGCATAAATATATCGCAAGATTTGGCTAACAATACTCATGCAATTATCTCAATATATATATATATATATATATCACAACAACAATAATACGGGTATAAAACTTGCTTGAGTGTCCGTGTAACGCCCCTAAATCCGGGGTCAGAGGATTTGGTCGTCACTATGAAACCTCAATTCAAAATAACCTGTTAAATCAATAATTAAATGCCAGCGGAAGATATTTATCATTTATGACCCCCAAACTAATCCAAGAACTTTTAAGATTACAGTTCTAGAAACAAGAATTCCAAATTCCATAAATAATTTTTCACTTTCTCTTAAAACTCTTTTCAACAATTTACAATTCAAAACTAAGCCGGCTAGTATAACTTCGAAAAGAAGTATACTAGGCCCAACTATAAAATAACACAATTACAATTACAATATAATATAATATACACAACTTTACACCATATAAGTTACACTAGTTCGCAAACCCTGGACCAACCACCTTTCAAAAGCTTCTTCTTTGCTTCCTCGAATTACGTGGCTAAACAGCGTAAGTTAATCCTCACTGGAGGTTAAATTTGAAAACAGGCAAGTATGAGCGAAAGAAATGCTCAGCAAGATCATTGTAACATATATATGGTCTTTTTGATATAAAACCCACGTCTGCGATAGAGCAGAACCTTTCAAGTCATAATTGCTGAACTAGAAAGCTCTTTTTGATATTTTCAAGCGAAAGGCTTCAGCAATACTTTGAATCATGACGAGGATGAAACTCGTAAAATAGTGTTTATGTAAATATCGTAAACAACAATAACAAGAAGTAGTGATTATGGATTGAATCATAACCTTTATTCCAAACCGAACTCTTGATATTAATATTATTTTTTGTTGTCATGTCAAATTAGATATCAATACGAACTTTGATGCTCACAACAGCCCATAATGAAGTCAACATCAATCAACTATACTAATACCACCTTTGATATTTAACAACAACGTAAGTATCGGCATAAATCAGAATCTGAATCAAAACAGTATTTTACCATTATTCCAAAACAGAAACAGTTGATAAATCATTTATTCTATGATTATCAAAACAATAAAGAAATTTAGATATCAATTTAGATTGGAACCAATTATATTTCATGCTGTTTCCGATGATCAGTCGCGAAACAACACCGGTATCCCGCAGCCATACCGTAAGTATAGGTACTACCCGTATCCCGCAGCCATACGGTACCTATAGGGCGCCCGAAAAGGCATATACTCGCCTTGAAAGATATTACAGCTGGACCGATATCTCGATCACCTATGCTGTAACCAGTAACCAGTAACCATTCCAATCTTAAAAACCTTTTTATTGAAAAAGGAGCCGAATCAATCGACATCCTAAATAATTTTATTCCCCCATTCACTTGGGCAGGAATACTTGCAAAAAAATCTTCTTTCTCAAAATTCAAAACATTTATAAATCCAGTAATTTGATTAGTAAAATCACTTAGCTATTCTGAACATAAAATAGTAGAGGAGTGCTTGCATAGACCGGATCATTTAATTCAGCGATATGTAAAACATTTATCTATTCTGAACTGAAAATAAGGAAAGAAATACTTGCATGATAGGATTCAAAATAATTATCACTTGAACAATAAGTGATTATAGGAATACTTGCCTTTAGTTTTTAGAAGTTAGTCACACTCGCAAAAGCGCATCTATTCTGACATTCTGTCTCAAAACATCACCGTCTTTTACTTCGCTAGATCTCTGATCTGCTGCTCATGCAGTGCTGCAACCCAATAGTCCATATTATTCAACTCTAATCTTTTTTCATTCCATCTGGTCCTGATCAACTCGGATGATCTGCATCTATAATTAAAAGATACAATTTAATCATCTAATCGATAATTACTCGACGAGCTGCGCGTCAAAATCCTATCGTCTACCCATATGATAGCCCACACATGAGGAAAACAGTCAAACACAAGACTCTTGACTCATGTATGCACGTAATTCACATAACACATAAACACATAACTCACGTATCACATAATTTATATCACACATAACTCGGTTTGTCACAAGGTTCGACTGGGTACGTTTAAAACTAAAATCGGGTCAAAATTATGATTTATCAGTCATTACGCGACTCAGAGCGATTTACAAAATAAGAGACCTTTCGAAATAAAAGGTTTTGGGTCTCGAAAGTATTTTTATTGAAATCGAAATATTTTTCTGAGTCTAGAGGCGTCCGTTTCGTATTAAACGGACGAACGGTTGATTTATTATAAATTTTTGAACATTTTTCAAAATTAAAACGGGTCTCCAAATCATTTTATAATTATATAATAGGGTTCGAATACCTGAATATGTCTTTAAAATAATTTTATAATAATTATCGAGTCTTGAAATTAATTTAAAATAATATTTTAAAGCTCGAACTATTTTTCGAAATTTTTAAATCAAAAATAAATAATTAAATCTAATTAAATAATGAATTAAAATTAATTAATAACTAATTAAATTAATTAATCAACTAATATTTAAATTAATTGACTAATTAAATAATTAATTATCAACTAACATTAATTAATTAACTAATTAGAATTTATTTTAGAATTAAAAATAATTTTTAGAATTTATCAATGATTTTTGAATAAATCAAAATTTCAGAAACAGAAACTTAGAACAGCTGCACCAGAAAATGGATCGAAGGGCGGCCAAAACGGGGAGGGTGACCGGAACTGGGAAGAACACTCGCCGGAACAGGTGAGCTTCTCTAGTTTCCGGTCGCCGAAAAATCGCGGCCCCAGCCCCGATTCGGGGTCAAAACCACATGGAAACTCGAGGTTTTTACTCCTAAATTCATCTAACAACGATCAGGAATCAGAATCCCACAACAACAACATCAATCGATGAGTTCTTCACCGATTCCGGCCAACATCCGAGAAGAACTCGGCATTCTCCGGTGAAATACCGATTTGGACAAAAAGTGAACCAAACTTAACGATTCTGGTATCAAATCGAAGCCTATTACAACCACAATCTATTCGCGTAATTATATTCATCTAACAATCAACACAAAACTCAGAAAATCAATTCAAAATTTAAGCAACTTTCATAAACTCGGGGAATCATTTGGTACAACTAAATATACGAATCAATTGTAAAATTCATTAGGAAGCTTAACCAAACATCAAAACCAAGCAATAACCCCAGAATCAAAAACCCCCAAAAATCAATTAAAACTGTTCTTGAACAAGAACCCTAATTTTATTTTTCCAGAATCAAACTCATTTTTCTACATGATACAAACCTTAAAATCTGACATATTATATACCAAAATGATCAGAAAATTATTCTCTACATGATTATAGCATCAAATCATATCAACAACTTCAAGAACAAATTTTCATATTTAAAATCTTAATAAATTCGAATTAAAACAAATAGACAGAGGATTACCTGAAATTTCTGGGTTTGCTTTTGACGATTGATTATGATTCTATATTTCGAGAGCTTCGTTTTGATATATTACACGCTTGAATCGGAGTTCGGTAACGCCTTCGTTCGTGTGTTTGATTCTCAAGAACGTATCGTTTTTAGGGTTTTTCTCTGTAATTACTATATTTTTACTGGTTGTAAATGAATAAACGAATAAGATGAAATAAGAAATATGCTGTTTATATTTACGGAATATTGGTTCGTTCTGGATCGTTTTGGATCGTTAAATTAGTTGCTTAGCCGCTAAGTAACTGCAATAACGATCCGATTTGATATCAGTTTTGGATAATTATCAACACAGATCTTGTTATAAAATACTGTATATGACAATAGAGTAGTAATATCTCGCCTTTCGAGAATACAGGTTTTGTTGATTTATCAAAACGATAATCGTATCGAAAATTTTGCGCCGGGACGCGTACGGGTCAAACCGTAATCCGGATTGAAAAAGTTAAAACACGGAAAATGTCTTTAATTACCAGATTATGTTAGAAAGGAGTTTTCGGAAGAGTTTCGGGTTGTAAAAACGCAAAAATGGATGAGGTTGAACGATTCTCGGCTTTATAAAATAATTTTGGTAATTATTCAGAAAATAATTATTAAATCCATAAATCATTATAAAATCATATAACAGACCAAAAAGTACCAGAAAAATATCACAATTATCTATATTTTATTCTACACATATAAAAATTAAAATAATCAAATAATATCATATATAAACATCCAAAACATCAACCCCAATTACCAGATAATTCACTAAAATTCACATAAAATCACATAAATAATTCCAAATAATAATAATATCTAAAAATATGGGATATTACAGTCCGGGGGTATTAATAAGCTTAGCGTGGGTCTGGTAACCTATAAACAATAACATTAGCCGGAATTAATCCCCGTTCTCTATAGAAACTAGACTTTACTCATGCATACCCTAACGCTCGCTTTTACGCTCGAAGGTTTCCGTTAGAGGCTCGCTTACCCTCGACTCCACCATTTTTATAAAATTGACCATTATACATTTAAAGGCGAATCCTTCGGGAGGACCTTACTAACTTCCTAAGCATCTTTATATAATTGTTTCATGTCCCGATTAGTCTTTTAGGGGCCTTAAACATGGTCTCAAAGTTACTCGAGGGGTAGGGGTTCGCTCGCGTAACGCTGTTACTTAAAACGACTGTTTCTCCTTTACCGTAAATTGGATTGAAGCGATCCACATATCAAAACGAAGCTTAAATCATAAAATATCTATGAATTTCAGTGGTTAGTTCATATTAGTGGGTGTTCAGGTCCAAAAGTTAAGCACAAAATAGTTTAAAGAAAATCGACATTATGACGGCTATACTTTAGCGATTCCCAAACTTTCACAACACCAAATCTACACCAATCCACCACCATTCTACAAAAATACAACCACAATACAACCACCATAAAAAATCAACTGAACAACCATTAACCTATGCCATAACAAGCCAAGAATCACCAATATCAACAAGTATCATTCATAACTCCAAAATTAACAAAACACTTAACAATCAAGATCTAAACATATTTAAAAACAACTACTTCACTTAATCCATCATCCAATCATCATAACAACTCAAACTAATCAACTTAAGACTAAGGGATTGAAGAGTTATACCTTCCTTGGAGCTTCTAAACAATACAAGAGCCTTGAAATGCCCATGGGAGCCTTGATCTACTCTTAAACAACCTTGGTCTTTCCATTAAAATCAAGAAATTAAAATTAGTTTCTTGAAAACACTGTTCATCCTCTCCTTGGATGTATTATTAGAAATATCTAGGAATGGAATTTGAGGCTAAGGTTTCTTGGAAGCATGTAACTAATCAAGGAGAAGCTAGGATAAATATCTTGAAAAATAACACTGAGTGGAGTTTGGACTTCCCTTTTGCTAAGAAAATGGTCGAGAGTTTTCTTGAAGAAAATGGGGAGAAGATGAAGTTTTGGTTGGTTTCTTGATGTTTGTGAAATGAATACTTGGTTGTTATTCAATCTTGCTAAAATATCTTGACTTCACTTTATTATAATGATGACCTCACCTTGCTTACATCATCACAAGGCCACTTGTCCATTCCTTATGGTTGGCTGATGCCATCCCCCTCTAATTTCTTTGATCAGTACTTAATTACTTGGTTAATCCATTGGTTACTTGTATAGCTTGATCCTTGATCGCTTATTTATTTTACGGTTCACTTAACTCTCGTTCTCGTTGATCGTTTGAGGGATCATATTCGGGATCTTATTACATGGGTTTCCCTAAGCCTTGCTTAATATCTTTTATTCTTTTAATGATCCTCTGCTATAATCCTTGAATTTAATTCCTTTTAATCATGTTACCTTATACTTAATTTCTTCGGTATCTGGTGGATTTTCGGGAAAAATCAAAGTATCTGAATTCGAATTCTGATGACCTTACATACACTCATTTACATTATGGAATAATAGTATGATCTCAGAAGTTCCATAATAGAACTCCTATATAGGGTGGTCTGACAATCAGCAAAATCAGCAAGAGTTACTATTCATCAGGGTTTTAAAAATTTCCAAAAATTGGGGTTATTACAATCTCCCCTCCCTAAAAGTATTACACCCCGGAATCAGATAGAAAACAGTTGGGGATACTTTTATAGCATTGCACTTTCTAATTTTCAAGTCAATTTTCCACATTGTGGTTTTGCCATAAAATTCTAACTAGTTTGATAACCTTTTTCCTAAGCACTTGCTCCTTTCGATCCATAACCTTTACTGGTTGCTCCACATAGATCAAGTCTTGTTGCATGTCTACGTGTTCGTATTTCACTATATGTCTGTCATACGAATTATAATTCCTTAACATTGACACGTGAAATACATTATAAATTGCTGCAGGTTCAGGGGTAGGGCTAGTTCGTATGTTAACTTCCCAGTACATCTTAATATCTCGAAGGGTCCAATGTACCTTGGACTTAGCTTTCCTTTCTTCCCGAACTTCATCAATCCTTTCCAAAGGGATACCTTTAACAGTACTAGGTTCCCTACTCCATACTCATTGTCCTTCAGTCGATCTTGGGCTGCTACCAGTCATCTCAGATTGAATCTATTATGTTCTTGGTCCTTTGGACCACTGCTGGTCCGAGCATCTTGCGCTCTCCAACTTCATCCTGATACAAGGAAGATCGGCATTGTCTTCCCTAAAGGGCCTCATAAGGTGACATCCTAATACTGACATAAAATCTATTATCGTAAGAAAACTCGATCTGTGATAAGTGATCGTTCCAAATTCCTTTCAAGTTTATTGCATTGACCCTCGATATATCTTCTAGTTCTATAGCTTTTGCCTCTCAATATCCACTCTTTTCCAGTCTGTAATCATTACTATTTTTTGTACAAAATACTATTATGGCTACACTTTTACTCGCTAGCGTTCTATAACATTTTAATAATTACATCAACCTTAGTATCACAGATGTGTTTCAATTTCGGAGACCAACGCAATTATACTAGTCCTTTTCTAGCTGCTTCTATATTTGAAAGCTTGATCAATCATATAGAAGTAAAAAAATTTATTGAGAGATCACTATGATCAATGAACACTTGTTACATTGCATAGTTAGTACATGAGGCGGCCAGGCTTTAGTACTTGACAAGAAATTAAATAACATGTGGTATCCTACTAGGATTCTATCACACAGATAGATAGTCATTCAACAATACCCCCTTATGGAAGGGTTATTCTTATCAGTTGATTAGACGATAAAATAGAAATAATTAAAGAGAATTTTAAAAATATATATGGTCGCAAAATATCTGGCTTGGAATCTACCTCCGAACTATAGAGGTTTATCAACGAAGAATAAAATATATATGTATGCCCATATCAAGTAACGTTGCATCGTATTTTCATGTGCCTGGATATTTTTGCTATTCTGTCCATCATTTTATGGACCCATACTATTGCTCAATATTATTAACAATCACCTTTGAAACTCCGTCAACATCAAAAATCAAATCCGGGGTTTCATTCTTGACATCATCGTTACTAGAATCCTACGTTTGCACCACAACCTTCCTCATATAGTAATACTACTCTTTGCCGATAAGAAGGAATAAATATTCAATAGGTAAATAATGGACTTCGTTAGTCTATCAACGGTAACTTACCATTACCCGATTATTGGTACTCAATCTCAATATCCATTACAATACAACTCTCGGTTGTTATCGTCTCATTATTCACAGAATCATTGCTGCATTACTATAGTCCACCGCTGACCTACTGTAGTCATTCATTTTCCTCAGAATCTTAATAGCTAATTATATGTAGTCCATACCCGTTGTATCGAAATCTTCTAAGGAGGTAACATAATCACCATTCGTGGTCCATGAAGGACATCTCCTGAACTTGACGTATATATGGCATGAAGCAGATAAAATTGCAAAAGAGTTTCAATCAAAGCAACGATAGCAGGTTAATACCATTATTAATCATATGTCCTCAATAGGAGACTAGAAACTCAAGGGTTCATTTAGTTCTTTTTGGAACATGGTCCTGGTTTATTTCAAGGTAGGACCTTCTAAGATGGGTAATCCGCTGACAACGATAACATGAATTAAATCTCTACCAACCTACTATTATGGTTGAGTATTGAACGTTACCAGAGAGGAATGTAAATCTTTCATACCATAATAAAACCTTCACGACTTTAACTAGCATCACTGTATTCTTTTGGCACGAGCGCGTATAATTGCTCTCTTACACTTAAAGTATTGACCACCTCATTAGCCTTTCCTGATAATAATAGTTCCTTACGATTAATGTCTTTTGAACTATCTTCAACTAAATTTTCTACCTCATTTCAATTCACCGCTTATGTGAAAATTCTCTTCTTAAGTTCTGGTGAGTAAAATTAAAAAAAAATCACCATCTTTCCATAAGTTATTGCCTTAGTCTTTAAATGTGAACATCATCACGACTGACTCTCGGTCATACTTGTGACGTCTTTTATTTTGGGTCCTTCTTGTTTTACCCAATCTCGACCTTCATTGGGTCGATCTATACTTTCTTATGGTTTGACACGTGCCCCATTTGGCATTATTATAATTACGTCATATTTCCCTTACCAAAATTTCTATTCTTGAGAACTTAAATATTACCTTCTTGTAAAATCTCCAAGGTTATCATTAAATAATTCCTTCTATATTCCCTAGGTACAGGGCATATAGAGATACCATCTACTAATCCTATAACCATTGTGTTTATATAGTTCTAAAAACTTTCTCCACTGATCTTTAAAGGTTGTCGTTACCTTAATCCTTCCAATTTCTAATGTCAAAACTCATAATATCCCTATTAAGGGTGAAATGCCAACCTTTATGCATTCCCCAATGGTTCATCTCAAGTTATCAAGGTTTTATGCTTAATTCCACCTTTAAAAAGACACTTACACTCTTTTATTGATTAAACAAGTCATCTATCCATGATAAGGGTATCTCATTCAATCATTCCCACCTCGATAGTCTATACTTAGTTTCATGGTAGCATCCTTATTCAAACTGAGGTCAATCCATTTGGCCTCCAAGAGGTAATAATGGTTATTTGCTTTTCTTTCCCGATTCGGTAATGATAGAAAAGACATTCTGAAAGATATTGGTCGTGTTCAATCATGAATTTTTTCTTACTAAATCCTCATTTACTTTTGTTGTTTATCTCAACAGTCATCTTAATATTGGGATATCTTTTATACCTGACATTTCCTTTTTGGGTATCAAGTCACATGTGTTAAATAAACTTCACATCCTTGAAGGTCAACTTCCTTCATTCAATAATCTAAATTCTTGCTTTCTTGTCTCCTCAATCCATTTGCGTCTCCTTATTAATGTATTGATATCTTTCAAAGTTTTATTGAGTACTCCCAACTTAAAAGGGATTAATTATATGTATTGCTTATTCCTTCAAACCTCGACTTTATCTCATGATAAGTCACCATCACCCTGATGATGACATATTTCTCTATCTTTATTGCTAGGGTTTCTTAGGGTTTCCAAATACCTAGCTCCTTTATTGTTCCTCAAATTCTACTCCCTTTATATTTCTTTCCCATTCAGTCTTTTGGTTTTCATTTCTATTTTAATCATTTCATGAACCAACACAACATAAGCATTAATTTCAAACATCTTGTCATTCTAAATTCGTGTCCTTCAATGAACCTTGACGACTTTCTCCACCTAGATTCATAATTCATTCTACTCATCCGCCTTTAGTCTGTCTCTAAATCTTCTACACTATCTCTATTTCTTTCTTATACCTTGGGAATTACTTTCCCCGAAACAATTGACTGGACCTTAACCAGTTTATTAAAACATCTTTCTCAATATCTTTCTTGGCCTCCCTCCGGTGGTTGGCCTCTTCTTTCAGAAGGCAAGTGGAAAAACAGTCTTTTATATTTTATCAATTATTTAGAACTTTAAATGATTCCTCTATTTCCTTCAGCCAGGCTCTTACCTTGGTTGGGTCAGCTGTTCCGTGGAATTCTGAGAGCTTATGAGACTAAAAGATCCTGAAAGAATTTCCCACCGCATTGTTTCCTCAGGGTGGTGGTTGGGGATAATATTCTAAGTTTTATTTAGGCAGATCCATGAATTTGCCTCATATGAGTACCTTCCCGTTTCCTCTTTCTTGTTCGACTCATATTTTCTTAGTATGAAAGGTTTTTATCCTTCTTCCTATTATCGGGGTTATCCTGTATGTTTTAAATCCTTATTTTCCACTTCATAATGTTCTCGGTTCCTAATATCTTGGTTGTGACCTCCCTGATTATATCAAACTCAGGGTTTGCCCTAATCTTATTTCTTGTGGGGGCATAATGCTTGGAATTTTTTTGAGAAACTCTTTATATTGGTTTTACCTACCTTGCTTAAATCTTTCTCTTGTACAGTTACATTGTCAGAAAATATGAATTCCCGGTTTCTATATGTATTATGACACTCTTAAGTGCTAACAGTGTAGATAACATTACGAATAAACTTGCGATCTTATCACAAAAGATCTGATATAAACTGAAAGAAACAAATATATACATAACCATTTGTTTGAGAGTACAACAACTAAACACATGAAAGAGAATTACATCATCTAATCTGATCTATCCCCAAAAGTACTACTATAGATAATAATTTAGTAAATCAAGACTAATCATTCATAACTAGGCTAATCCTCCAAAAGTGGTGCCGAATGAAAATCCTTATATGATCACTCTGACTCTGCACACTATACTGGATTAAGGAATGCGAGCACGAATAACATTCCTAACCTGCTCCATCAAGGAGATGATAAGGTATATGATAATCTCAAGTAGAGCTGGATCAATCTGGCCCTCAAGATGGCCTCTAGCTATAATTCGGGTGGTAGCCTCAATCTTATCCATGCTATAGACTAAGCCTGTCAAAAGTACTTTGCCCTCACTTCTCGGTGCAGTAAGTCGATCCAATAACTCACTTCTAATATTACGGGCCTCAGACATGCCGTCCAAAGTTATTTGATAATCGGAGATAAGAAGAGCCTAAACGGTTGGATCTAGCAGTCCATGAGGCGCTGGTGGTGCAGATCCGGGAGATCCAACTGGATAACTGAGAACAATATCAGGTGACGACGATGAAGGAGATAAATGAGGCATCTCCTCAGTGGGTGTTGTGCTCTGCACATGGGAGGGAACATGAACTATTGGAACCTCATGAATGTCTACATAAACCTCCTGGAGAGGGTCTAATACTGGTATAGCTGGAGCCATGGAGGGCCCTACTCTATCTGCCCTCACTATCGGTTATGCCCTCGGTAACTCTCCATCCTCTAGACTGCCCTTGCAACCATCCTAGCTCAGGTAGTCTCCCTGAATACAATCATCAATTCCTCCGCGATCATATCTTAAGTCTCGTCAGGATCCTCCACGGGATCCTCCTCAACAACAATCCCTTCTGGGATAACATCCTCAACTGCTACATCCTCAATATGAACATCATCCGGTCCCTCGTTAGGGTACTCCTTCGGATCTACAATGTTAGATATATTTAATAATGTCATGTGTAATATGATTTGTGTTTAGTTTTCAGATCTTATCTAAGAGGACAAATCAGTACTTAACTGGAAATCAACACTTATACTGAAGACAAAACTTAAGATATCAGAACTTAAGTTATTAGAACATAAGTGATCAGAAGATATTTATCATGAGATAATATCAGGACTTAAGATGACTTTCAGATAAGGCAGGCGGCTGATTGAAAGGAAAGAAGATCGAGACTAAGACAAAAATAAATATGCATAAAGAAGGAATTCTTTGAAGAATAGAATACTTGGAAGAAAAGATAACTGGTTGATATATTTTAGGAAGCAGAATTATATTCCATATCAATTAGAATTTATCTTGTAAATGTGTAGTATATAAACACAGGCATAGAGTTTACACTAGAAGTGTTACGATTATCGAAGTTATTATTATTTGTAACTCTAGCAGCTCTCGTGATAATTTGTTCATCACTGAGAGAGGACAGTTCCATATTGTAACATAATTTATTGTGTTGAATAAAATCTATTTTTTGTTACTTGAGTTCTTATAATCGATTTGATTGTGCTAAATACTGTATTCAACCCCCTTCTACAGTGTGTGTGACCTAACAAGTGGTATCAGAGCAATCTGTTAACACACAAATAGTTTAAGATCCAAAAACAATCATGTCTGAAGAAGAAACTCCAACCAAGCCCACCAAAACTGAGGAACCTCCAAAAACCATAACCCATAGTCGATATGAGACTATAAGAGTTCCCATATTGAAACCTTCTGAGTATTCCATATGGAAAGTGAAGATGGCTATGTTTCTGGAAGCTATAGATCCAGAATATCTCGACAGAATTTATGAAGGACCACATATGCCAACCAAACTCTCTGTGGAAGTTGCAGGTCAACCATCAAAGTCTGTACCAAAGGAGAAAAGTGATTACACTGCTGAAGATATTTCATCGTTTGCAAAGGTAAGACACTTGCTGCATATTACCATTGATAATGTCATGTCAAACAGGGTAATTCAATGCAAGACTGCAAAAAGATATGGGATGCTTTGGAAATAAGGTGTCAGGGAACTGATTCAATCAAGAAGAACAGGAAGACGATACTCACTCAAGAATATGAGCACTTTGACTCAAAGCCTGATGAGTCATTAACTGATTTATATGACAGATTTGTCAAACTCTTGAATGATTTATCACTAGTTGACAAAGAGTATGATATTGAAGATTCAAATCTTAAATTCCTGTTAGCACTTCCTGAAAGATGAGATTTGAAGGCCACAATAATAAGAGACAACTATAATCTTGACGAAACAACTCTTGATGAAATTTATGGGATGCTCAAGACTCATGAACTTGAGATGGAACAAAGAAGCAAGAGAAATTGAAGAAAGTCAAGGATCGTTGCTTTTGTGGATGAGGAGGAAATTCCCAAAGAAGCTGCCTCAAAGAAAGGCAAGGGCAAGGCTCTCATCACAAAGTCTGATACTGAGTCATCAAGTTCTGATAGTGATGATGACTCAGAAACTGAAAGTATATCTGAGATAGACCCTGATGAAGAGATGATGAAGCTGTGTGCTCTTATGGTGAAAGGAATCACAAAGATTGCATACAGGAAATTCAGAAGAGGAAAGAAATTTTTCAGGAAAGGTGCAAGTTCTGAAAAGAAAGGTTTCAGAAAATCTGAAGGCAAAGGAGGAAAGTCTGACAGAGGAGATTACTCAAATGTTAAATGCTACAACTGTGGTGAGAAATGCCACATATCTCCAAATTGCAGAAAAGGGAAAAATGACAAAGGCAAGGCTCTTGTCACAAAGAAGAAAAGCTGGTCAGATGCTTCAGATTCTGAGGATGAGGAAAACTATGCCTTGATGACAAATGCTGATAGCAGTTCTAATACTGCTGACTTAAAGGTGTTGGGAACCACGAACTTAGGGTGTTACTACGTTTTACGATAAAGATTACGAAAAGAGGATTACCTTGTTAATGGTTGATTCCACGCTCTTCTATTGTATTCCCAAATTCCCTTGAGCGAAGTGTGGCCTCCGTCTTCTCAAGTTATCCTCTCTTCTTGCTCCTTGGTGGCTACAATATGTTTTCACACAATTCCAAGCAAGAAGAGAATAAGAATATATATAGGCTACAATAGGGACCATGGATAATTAGGTTGGGCCTTCTTATTACATCTTGAGCCTAGCCCAATATAATTAAATATTAATTCAATCCACTAAAGAATTAATATTTGCACTACCTTTCCTAATACCGTAATTTATTTAATTCGGTTCCAATATTATTTGCTTATTAAATTCCCCATGTTTAAAATATCATATGTCCACTAATTAAATAAATTACTGATAATTTATTTAATTAATATCATTTATCCTTGATCATCCACTCAAACTTTATTTAATTATGCCAGAATAAATTCCACCTGCAGGGTTTCACATAATTAAATCTTTTTGAGCTTTCAAGGGGACATCATTAACCCGAATATTATCAGGACATAGATTCCTTCAATAAATAATATCCACCATGTATATAATTCCATCACCCAAAATATAATGATATAATTCAAAAGAATTATTTCATATATAAATCAAAGCATGTAAATAATATACACGTGTCAATTACTATTTCCGGATTAAGAACCTAAGCATTAATAATAACATAGAATCTTAGTTCTCCTTCTTAATCAGTATTAAGGGAACAATTCTAAATTTGATCCTGTTCAATATACACAAAGTATACTAGCATTATTTATTAGTCAATATAAACTAATCTAAATAATACTACAGCCATACCAGTGGATTGTCCAACACCACCTGTGCTGTGAACCTTATTATATTATATAACCGTATTTAACAATCTAATATTCTGTATCCCATTTGATACTAGATTGTTCACAATATATAATATTAGACAACATGTAAACATTCAAATGATTCTCAAATAAACTGGCCAGAAATAAATGTACATACTTCAAATAAATATTTTCAGTATACACTAACAATCTCCCACTTATACTCAAAATATTCTATGTGTACATCAGTGTTCATTTAATCCACTATTACATAAAAATCTATGTGTCCATCCATCTGACTCCTATCGCTTCCACATGCTTGTCAAAAACCTTGGTTGGCAAGCTCTTTGTGAAAGGATCTGCTCGGTTGTCTTCTGATGATATGTGAGCCACAACTATATCCCCTCGTTTTACGATTCCTCGTATGAGATGATACTTACGTTCAATATGTTTAGCTGCTTTGTGGTCTCGCGGTTCCTTTGAATTTGCCACAGCACCAGTGTTATCACAATACACCATCAAGCTCCTAGGCAAATTAGGTACCACATCTAAGTCCAAAAGGAAGTTCCTGAACCATACAGCCTCCTTGGCAGCCTCAGAGGCCGCCACATACTCGGCCTCCATGGTGGAGTCTACAATACATTTCTGCTTTACACTCCTCCATATAACGGCTCCACCTCCCAAAGTAAAAACATATCCCGAGGTTGATTTCCTCTTATCCCTATCTGATTGGAAATCTGAATCAATATATCCCAAAGGAAATAGATCTGAGGCCTTGTAAATTAACATATACTCCTTAGTCCTTCTCAGGTACTTGAGTATAGTTTTTACTGCACTCCAATGTTCCTGACCTGGGTTCGACTGATATCTACTAACCATGCCTACAGCAAAGCAGATGTCAGGCCTCGTACATAACATAACATACATTAAGCTTCCACATGCTGAAGCATAAGGAACTGCTTTCATGCTCTCTATATCCTTAGGTGTCGAAGGACACTGCTTCTTAGATAGAGCAACTCCATGCTTAAAAGGTAAAAAACCTTTCTTGGAGTTCTGCATGTTAAAACGAGCTAATACTTCATCAATGTAGGGCTCTTGAGATAAAGCCAACATCCTTTTCTTGCGATCCCTTATAACTTTGATCCCAAGGATGTATGCCGCTTCACCTAAGTCCTTCATGTCAAATTGTTTGAACAACCATGCCTTTACTGATGACAACATCTCAACATTATTTCCAATGAGTAAAATATCATCTACATATAGTACTAGAAAAACCACTGCATTACCTTCACTTCTCTTATACACGCACGATTCACTTGGACTTTGATCAAATCCATATGACTGAACTGCCTGATCAGAACGAATATTCCAGTCTCTAGAAGCTTGTTTAAGTCCATAAATAGACCTCTTAAGCTTACATACCAGATGCTCTTGGCCTTCCTTAATGAATCCTTTTGGTTGCTGCATATAAATGGTTTCTTCAAGACTTCCATTAAGAAAAGCTGTCTTGACATCCATTTGCCAAATCTCATAATCGAGATGAGCTGCTATAGATAAAAAAATACGGATTGACTTAAGCATGACTACCAGTGAAAAGGTTTCCTCATAATCGATACCTTCTTTCTGAGTATACCCTTTCGCAACAAGTCTTGCTTTCCAGGCTTTCACCTTTTTATCTAATCCCCTCTTTTTCTTGTAGATCCACTTACATCCAATAGGTTTTATACCTTTGGGTGGTTCCACGAGCTCCCAGACCTGATTAGAATACATTGATTCTATCTCAGATTCCATCGCCTTTTACCAAAGATCTGCATCTTTGTCTTGTACTGCCTCTTCGTATGTACGGGGATCATCATCATGTTCACCAGGGACCAAGTCCGAAGACTCTCCCAAAAATATGAATCTAACAGGCTGTTGAACAACCCTCCCACTACGACGAGGCACTGGTGCGGTATTAGTGACAGGTTGTACATTATGTTGTGGTTGTTCTACTTGTACTACAGCTTCATGGGTATTATTTGTCCCTCCCACTAGTTCCTCTAAAATGACACTACTCATGGGTTTGTGATTCATTATATAGTCCTCCTCCAAGAATCTTGCATTGGTGCTAACAATGACATCCCGATTCTTTGGACTATAAAATAAATATCATTTCGTTCCCATGGGGTAGCCTACAAACAACTTTACTTCTGTACGAGATTCTAACTTAGTCGCGTTCTTGTTCGGCACATGTGCTGGACAACCCCATATTCGAATATGTCTTAGACTCGGTTTATCCCCGGTCCACAATTCTAAGGGGGTTTTAGGAACCGACTTAGAAGGTACTAAGTTCAGAAGATAAGCTACTGTCTCTAAGGCATGTCCCCAAAACGACTTGGGTAAATCTGAATAACTCATCATCGATATAACACTCTCTAAAAAGAGTCCGGTTCCTTCTCTCTGCTACACCATTCTGCTGGGGTGTGCTTGGTGCAGTTAACTGGGATTCTATCCCATTTTCTGATAAATATTCCCTAAATTCTCCAAGCAAGTATTCGCCACCACGATCTGATCGTAGTGACTTGATACTTTTATTAAGTCGCTTCTCCGTTTTAGCTTTGTACTCTTTGAACTTATCAAAGCACTCAGACTTACGGTGCAACAAATAAACGTACCCATATCTAGAATAATCATCAATGAAAGTGACGAAATATTCATAACCACCCTTGCTTGGATATTCATGGGTCCACATAAATCAGAGTGAACCAATTCTAATACTTGTTTGGCTCTATTCCCCTTTGCCTTGAAAGGCCTATTAGTAATTTTACCTTCCAAGCAGGATTCACAAACTGGAAATGGCTCCACTGCCAATGAGCTTAAAGGCCTGTCTACTACCAGTCTTTGAATCCTCCTCAAGTTAATATGACCTAATCTCAAGTGCCAAAGATATGTTTGGTTCAAACTAGAAGGTTCCTTTCTTTTAGTAGAGTTAGAAGATGTGTTGTTCAATTCCCTAAATTGCAGTTGCAGTGCAGGTTGACTAGGATTAATTATATACAAATTGTCTTGCAATGTACCAGAACATATAATTCGTTTATTCATCATAATAGAAACATTACAATCCAAAGAAACATTATAACCATCCAAAGAAAGTTTAGAAATCGAAATTAAATTCCTTCTAAAAGAAGGTACATAAAGACAATTGTTCAAAATCAAAATCCTATCAGAACCAAAAGATAAATGAATAACTCCTACTGCAACTACTGCTACTTTCGTAGCATCTCCCATGAACACGTATATCTCACCATCTATAAGCATTCTGGATAGTTGGAACCCCTGTATAGAATTACAAACATGATCAGTGGCTCCAGTATCTACACACCAAGTGCTCGTAGATATAGCCGCTATAAATGCTTCTGTAACTAGAGAAAGAGACATACCAGTATTGTTTGTCTTCTTAGGAAGAGGACAATCCTGTTTCCAGTGACCTGACTGTTTGCATCTGAAGCACTTTCCCTTAGGCTTTTTCACACCACCCTAAACTCCCACTGCCTTCACAGCTTTCTGTGTCTGAGCCTTTTTCTTCTTCTTAATACCTTTCGGCTTAGAGGAAGAACCTTTCTCAGCCACATTCACTTGAACACTCTGCCGAAATAATCCTTCAGCTGCCTGAAGTTCTGTCAGCAGTTCCGCGAGACTATTCTGCCTCTTATTCATGTTGTAATTCAAGCGGAACTGCTCAAAACTCTTGGACAAGCTCATAAGGATAATGTCAATCTGGGTTTCCCCGTCAAGTTCAGCACCAAGGATCTCTATCGCATTCAGATGCGACATCATCTTGAGAACATGATCCCTTACAGGTGTGCCTTCAGCCATCTGAGTGTTCATTAAAGCCTTCATGGTTACTTTCCTAGCAGCCCTATTCTGATCTCCAAAAAGTTCCTTGAGATTAAAGAGCATATCCGAAGCAGTGGCCATAGACTGATGCTGATGCTGCAAAACACCCGACATTGCTGCCAGAATGTAACATCGCGACATCTCATCAGCCTTAATCCACCGTTTATAATACTCTTTCTCATCTTCAGGAGCATCAGCAGCAGGCTGTTCAGGCTTGGGTTCATAAGTGCAAAACTTGTACTCCTCAGCAGTCAACACAATGTCCAAATTTCGTTTCCATTCAATATAGTTAGGTCCGGTAAGTTTGTTATCCTTAAGTATGGTGAATAGTGGATTAAAGCCCATTTTATCCTGAGAATCATGCATAAAAACATCACATAAATAAGGGTGCATTAATTATTAAGATCTAAATTATTAAAATTTAATGCACTAACATCTAAACACCATAAGCTTCTGGTACGCCACGATGTGTGACATGTATACCACCTAATTTTGTTTAAATGTTACTTCGGTCCTATTACTAAACAATATGCCACGTTGGGGTGGACTATATTATTTTTCATAGCTAAGTGTATACCATCATCAAATCTTAAATTATTCGAAATCTATGGAACTTGGTACGCCACGATGGGTGGCGTGTATACCTTCCAATATTCGTAATTTTGCCTTGAATAGAATACTTCAATTCAATATTCATCAATGGTTTGATTTCCAGGTAGTGGAGGAGTCACATCGGTCTCGCTTAAAACCCACAGCCTTACAAGTTCGATGAACCCGTTTTTGACAAAATCGCCGCAAATCAGAAATAAAGAAAATCCGTATTTATTCCTTTCAAAATTTATTAATTTAAGAAGTTTGTTCTAGTAATTTCTATAACATTCTAGACACCATAAATTACATGCCACGATGGGTGACGTATATATAATTTATATTCGTCTTTATGTTAAATTACCTACAACCAATAATGGAGACCATGGGATTTAATTTCATATTAATTCCCTCTCCCACTTAGAATTTTTTTTATTAAAATTGAGGAATTTTAAAATTAAATGGGGCCCTATGTTGTTATAATTATGTCTAATCATGCATTCAAAATACACACATAATTTTAGCAATATATAACATTTAATTAAAGCAATAAATAAAATTTATGTCCATGTCGTCCTAATTAAGTTAAACATGCAATTTTAAAAGAATTACACACATAATTAACGACACACATAATCAATAAATTAAAGCAATAATTAAAATTTAATGGAAAAAATTAAAATAAATTTTCCACTATTATGGCCCTTGAAAAAAATCCAGCTCTCAAAAAAAAATCTGCCCAAGCGCGCCCCGACGCCCCCAGCAGCCGCAGCAGCCCCAGCAGTCCCAGCTGCCGCAGCGGCCCCAGCAGCCCCTTGTAATCGCACAGCGGAACAAAAAACTACCGGAATTGATTTCCGATCGCACATAACTATTACAAAATACCCGAAACAATTACAAAAAAATAGATCTAATACAAAACTAATTTTGTAAAATCTATTCTAACACGATCAACCCTCGTGTAAATTACAACCACGATTAAACCACGTGGAAACCAAAACAAAAATTAACCACGATTAAATCACGTGAGATCCAAACACATAATTAAAATATACATGGCCATAATAGTGGATTAACAACCTGCATCAAAACCAATACAAGCAAAACACTATATACACGCATATATAATTACGACATGGACATTATATCATAAAACGTAGAACCCATTACCAGGCTCTTGATACCAATTGTTGGGAACCACGGACTTAGGGTGTTACTACGTTTTACGATAAAGATTACGAAAAGAGGATTACCTTGTTAATGGTTGATTCCACGCTCATCTATTGTATTCCCAAATTCCCTTGAGCGAAGTGTAGCCTCCGTCTTCTCAAGTTATCCTCTCTTCTTGCTCCTTGGTGGCTACAATATGTTTTCACACAATTCCAAGCAAGAAGAGAATAAGAATATATATAGGCTACAATAGGGACCATGAATAATTAGGTTGGGCCTTCTAATTACATCTTGAGCCTAGCCCAATGTAATTAAATATTAATTCAATCCACTAAAGAATTAATATTTGCACTACCTTTCCTAATACCGTAATTTATTTAATTCGGTTCCAATATTATTTGCTTATTAAATTCCTTATGTTTAAAATATCATATGTCCACTAATTAAATAAATTACTGATAATTTATTTAATTAATATCTTTTATCCTTGATCATCCACTCAACATTTATTTAATTATGCCAGAATAAATTCCACCTGCAGGGTTTCACATAATTAAATCTTTTTGAGCTTTCAAGGGGACATCATTAACCCGAATATTATCAGGACATGGATTCCTTCAATAAATAATATCCACCATGTATATAATTCCATCACCCAAAATATAATGATATAATTCAAAAGAATTATTTCATATATAAATCAAAGCATGTAAATAATATACACGTGTCAATTACTATTTCCGGATTAAGAACCTAAGCATTAATAATAACATAGAATCTTAGTTCTCCTTCTTAATCAGTATTAAGGGAACAATTCTAAGTTTGATCCTGTTCAATATACACAAAGTATACTAGCATTATTTATTAGTCAATATAAACTAATCTAAATAATACTACAGCCATACCAGTGGATTGTCCAACACCACCTGTGCTGTGAACCTTATTATATTATATAACCGTATTTAACAATCTAATATTATGTATCCCATTTGATACTAGATTGTTCACAATATATAATATTAGACAACATGTAAACATTCAAATGATTCTCAAATAAACTGGCCAGAAATAAATATACATACTTCAAATAAATATTTTCAGTATACACTAACAAAAGGTACCTCAAACTACTTATGCCTTTCATACTGATGATATTACTGAGTTGAGAAGATATCTTAAAACCATGTTCATTAGTTATATAGATCAAACTTTAACATGTGAAAGATTAACTTCTGAAAATCTTGCTTATAAAAAGAGGAATGATTATTTAGAAAAAGAGTTAGTCATGTTCCATCAAACTCAGAAAGATAGAGATGATGCCTTTTATGTTAGGGATGAAGTGTTAAATGAATGAATCTCTAAAAAATGAGTTAGAATAGGAAATAGAGATTATCAGGACTTGGACTAACTCTAGTAAAGCAACTCAGGATATTCTTAGTAGTGGAAACTGAAAAGAGGGCTTAGGTTATGGAGATGATAAGAACAGTAAGGGAACTGTAGAAACTGAGCCTATAGTTGTTAAACAAAAACCTAAGGTAAATCCTGTTATGTTTGTAACTGCAAAGTCTGATATTGAGAAATCAGAAGTTAAGGAGAAAGTAACTTCTGACAAACCTAAACAGGATAAGCCAACTGAAGTTAAAATAGGCTTAATGACTAAGAAGCAGCTTAAGCATAAGCTGAAAGATGTTAAGAATGTAAACAAGGTAAAGTCACCTAGGAAAAATAGGAATGGAAAGGAAGGTGTGAACAAAAGTAACAATTATAAGCCTGTTCCTAATGCTCCTAGAAAAACATGTCATAACATTGGAAATTCTAACCATCTGGCTTCTTTTTGCAGGAAGAATAAGAATATAACCTCCTTACCTTCAAAATCAGGAGTTAAGAGTCAGTCTGTTAGATTTAAGCCACAAAATCCTTGTTTTCATTGTGGTAGTTTATGGCATTCCATTTGTACTTGTAAGGAATATCATAGTTTGTACTATGATTATTATCAAATAAAACCTTCTGTAAAGAAAGTTAGCAATATTCCTTCTAGTATAAGTTCTGATGCAAAGTCTGATATTGCAAATTCTGATAAGAAAACTGTTAACATAAACTCTGATGCTAAATCCGCTGTAAATGTTAACAAACTTAAAAAGGCCAAAGGATCCAAGCAAGTCTGGGTCCTTAAAACTAATCATTAGTGGTCTTTGTGATTGCAGGGCAACAGGAAGAACATCCTAGTTCTGGACAGTGGATGTTCAGGACATATGACTGGAAATAAAGCCCTGCTATCAGACTTTGTGGAGAAAGCTGGCCCAGGTGTTTCTTATGGAGATGGCAACATTGGAAAAACTCTGGGATATGTCAATATCAATTTTGGGAATGTCATCATTGGAAGAGTATCTCTGGTCTCAGGACTTAAACACAATCTGCTAAGTGTGAGTCAAATTTGTGACAGAGGTTATCATTTGGATTTCTTTGAAGAACACTGTGAATTTGTAAGCAAATCTACAGGCAAAGTTGTTCTGAAAGGATACAGGCATGGTAACATTTATGAAGCCAAGCTTTCAACAAGTACTGATGGTTCTGCAATCTGTCTGTTAAGTAGAGCATCAATTAAAGAAAGCTGAGATTTGCACAAGAAACTCTCTCATTTAAATTTTAAGAATATAAATGAACTAGTCAAGAAAGATCTTGTGAGAGGACTGCCAAAATCAGTATTTGCTCCTGATGGCCTTTGTGATTCATGTCAGAAGGAAAAACAAAGAAAATCTTCATTCAAGAGCAAGACTGAATCATAAATTCTTGAGCCTTATCACCTACTACATGTTGATCTATTTGGTCCAGTTAATACATGTCTATTGTAAAGAAGAAATATGCTATGGTCATAGTGGATGAGTTCACCAGATACACATGGGTGTATTTCTTTCACACAAAAAGTGAAACTGCATCTATCTTGATTGATCATGTCAAGCAACTGGATAAATTGGTCAAAGATTCTATGAAGATCATAAGAAGTGATAATGGCACTGAGTTCAAGAATTTGATCATGGTAGAGTTCTGCAAAGACCAAGGAATCAAGCAGGAATTTTCTGCTCCTGGAACTCCTCAGCAAAATGGAGTTGTTGAAAGAAAGAATAGAACTCTTATTGAAGCTGCACGAACTATGCTTGATGAAGCAAAGTTGTCAACCTACTTTTGGGCTGAAGCTGTGCAGACTGCTTGTTTTACTCAGAATGCAACACTCATTAACAAGCATGGAAAAACACCATTTGAGATGGTGAAGAAAAAGAAGCCAAATCTGAAGTATTTTCATGTATTTGGATGCAAGTGTTTTGTTCTTAAGACTCATCCCGAACAACTATCTAAATTTGATCTAAAAGCTGATGAAGGAATTTTTGTTGGATATCCACTTTCTACAAAAGCCTTCAGCGTCTATAATTTAAGAACAAGGGTTGTCATGGAATCTATCAATATCTCTTTTGATGATAAGAAGATTAATGGACTTGAAGATTTCAAAGATCATGATCAGCTGAGATTCAAAAATGAAGTTTTAAATTCTGATTCTGTAAATCCTGACAATCTAAATCCTGATACTGCAAACTCTGATGGATTAAACTTTGATGTTATTGAAACTATGGTGACTACGCCTAAAGAAAATGCACCTGTACAGGGGGAGCATATTGAAGATCTAACCATATCCCAAGAAGCATCAGAACCTACAACAGGCTCTTCAAGTTCTGATGGGCCAAGTTTTGATAATTCTGGAAACTCTTGTTCTGATATTTCTGAAAACTCAAATAATGAAGGATCTAACTCAGAGAGCATAATTTCGGGGGGAGCAACAGAAAATGTTGATGGAGACAGCATGGATCATGGGGGAGCATCCAGTTCTAGAGAAAACCTTCCATCTACAAGGAAGTGGACTAAAGCACATACACCTGACTTAATTCTTGGAAATCCTGATGCAGGTGTCAGAACTAGAACAACTACATCAAATGAATGTCTCTATCATTCTTTTCTTTCTCAGACTGAACTAAAGAAAGTGGAAGAAACTCTTCAAGATGCTGATTGGGTGCAAGCAATGCAAGAAGAGTTAAATGAATTTGAAAGAAATAAAGTCTGGACCCTAGTGCCAAGACCAAGGAACAGATCAGCTGTTGGTACAAAATGGGTGTTCAGAAACAAAACTAACAGTGATGGCATAATTACAAGGAATAAAGCAAGGCTGGTTGCAAAAGGATACTCTCAATAGGAGGGAATTGATTATGATGAAACGTTTGCACCAGTTGCAAGATTGGAAGCCATAAGGATATTTTTGGCTTATGCTGCTCACAAGAAGTTTAAAGTCCTTCAAATGGATGTGAAAAGTGCTTTTCTTAATGGAGAATTGGAAGAAGAGGTATATGTTGAACAACCTCCAGGCTTTGTAAATCCCAAATTTCCCAATCATGACAGGCTTGATAAAGTACTTTATGGCCTTAAGCAAGCTCCAAGAGCATGGTATGAGACATTAGCTCAGTTTCTTCTGGAAAGTGGATTTAACAGAGGGACTATTGACAAAACATTGTTCTACCTCAACCGTGGAAATGACTTACTTTTGGTGCAAATATATGTTGATGATATCATTTTTGGTTCTATAAATGACAGACTTTGTAAGAAGTTTGCCAAGCTGATGCAGTCAAGATATCAAATGAGTATGATGGGAGAACTTAACTATTTTCTGGGCCTTCAAGTCAAGCAGAATAAAGAAGGAAATTTTATTTGTCAATCTAAGTACACCAGAAATTTGTTGAAGAAATTTAGAATTTAGGATTCTTCAAGTGCATCCACTCCTATGGCCACTACAACTAAGTTGGATAAGGATACTGGTAAATCAGTAGATATTACTGATTACAGAGGTATGACTGGCTCTCTACTCTATCTAACTGCAAGTAGACCTGATATCATGTATGCTACCTATCTTTGTGCAAGATTTCAAGCAGATCCAAGAGAACCTCACTTAACAGCTGTGAAAAGAATTTTCAAGTACCTTAAGGGTACAGCCGATCTAGGATTGTGGTATCCTAGAGAATCAGACTTTAAGCTAATAGGTTACTCAGATGCAGATTTTACAGGATACAAAATTGACAGGAAAAGCACAAGTAGAAGCTGCCAATTTCTTGGAGGCATATTGGTTTCTTGGTTTAGCAAGAAATAGAAGTCAATTTCCACATCAACTGCAGAAGCAGAATACATTGCTGCAGGAAGCTGTTGTACACAGATTCTTTGGATGGAGAATCAGTTACTGTATTATGGGTTAGAATTTTCAAAAATCCCTATTTACTGTGATAATCAAAGTGCTATTGCTATGACAGGTAATCCAGTTCAACACTCAATGACAAAGCACACCAGCATTAGGTACCACTTTATAAGGGAACATGTGGATGAAGGTACAGTGGAATTGCATTTTGTTCCCACAGATCAACAACTAGCAGATATATTCACAAAACCACTGTGTGAAGCTACTTTTACAAGATTGGTAAATGAACTTGGAATGTTTTCAAGTTCATTCTCTAAATCTTCTTAGTTTATGTTCTGATACATCAGACTTTATGATTAGTATTTACAGATATTACTATCTCTGTGTATTCTGTGCTTAATTAGAAATTTTCTAAGTGCTGATTGTTGTCTGATGTGAATTTCTAAACTCTGATAGTGATAGTCTTTAATATACTAAAGATCCCATGTTTGAAGTAATTTTTTATGTGGAAATCTTTTAACACAAGCAAATTCTGATATTGAGCTTAGTTAAGTTTACTTTGTGTATCTTATTACTAAGTCAAAAACTAGAATAATGCTTCTTATCTGTTAAGTTCTGATGTTAGTAAATCTGGTGGATGAACTAAGTGCTGATAAGCCTCACTTATCAAAAGAAAAAGAAAAGAAAAGAAATAAAAATCAGGTACTCCTTTGAGATCTAGAGTAAAAATATGGAAGGGAAGACCCAAGTGCATTGCTGGTATTAAGTAATATGCATTAGAAAAGCAAAATAAAATTTTCTTGGTGACTTTTCACACTCTATGATTACTGGAGAAATACTCTGATAACAGCATAAATTCTGATAAGCAGTTGTGACTCACTTACACTGAGAAGCCACTGTAAAATAGAATTTCAAAAGATGCATAAAATGAGCACAAAACAGTTGAGGTGGACTCATGCATGAACTCATTCTAAAGTAGACTTCAGAATAATGATAGATTTTGAGCAAAATTCTTAGTTATGCCTTATTTCTAAGATCTATTGAAGTGAATCAGATTTTACTCTTTGTATGATATTTAGCTTAATGCACACACTTACACTCCATATGAATGATAAAAATTACTGTAGTGATCAATGTTGTTTTAGATGAACAGTCTATGTGTCAGATTGCATATATTCTGAGGACAAGTTCTGATGACTAAGTTCTGATGAAACCATATCAGTATTTGTGTGAAGAATTATAGGAATACACATTCACTTTTTGAGTTAAGGAGCCATATTCTGATGACTTTTAAATCCTGATAATAATCAAGTTCTGATGCTGATGTTGCAGTATTTATTCACTTGGTTTATTTTTGGTCATTACTTGAACGATGATATTTTTACAGAATATTGGTTAATGTGAAATAAAATAGTCATAATCATTATGGGTTAGTGGTTAACGTGTATGTCCTGAAAAACTGCATGTGCACGGTAATTATTGCTTATTTTACGTGCCCATTAACTCTTTTTCTAACCGTTTATTGACTGCTCACATGGTGCCAGGTGTAAAGCGTATCCCATGCTTCAAAAATATGACTGTTGAGTGGAGAGAGTATATATATGAGAGATAAAAGATTATCTAATCTTTTACTTACTTTTCTATTCTAAATCTCTTTTACTTTCTCTCTCTCTCTCTCTCTTTTATTTTCTGAAGTTGTTTTTCTCTCAGGACTTCTTATAAACACTTTGCAAACATTCTCTTCTTCACTTAATTTCTTACAGAGATGACACCAAAAGACATAATTTTTAATGGAGCTAAGTTTGTTCCAAATAACTTCTCCGCTATTCTTAGCAAGTCAGAAGCCCCATCAGAACTTCACTTCATTCAGGACTTTCTTGCTAGTTCTGATATTGGGTACGCTCTGACCGAACCTGATGCAGTCTCTGGTACTCAAGTGCTGGAGTTCTGGAGAAGCGGAGTATATGATGATGGGGTGCTCAAGGGTCCCCAAGTATTATTTTTTCATTAGGGGAGGATGAGCATGTCGTGACATTGGCTACGGTTCGACAAGCACTGCAGCTGCCTGAGAACTGTGTTTATTCTACTGTTGAAGAGCCAGTTCTTCAAAACATGATGGCCAGTTTGGGGTATGAGAGGACATTGGCCAAGCTGGGACAGTTGAAGAGATCCTACATAAGGAGGGAATGAAGTTTCTTCTTTGACTGCATAACCAAGGCTTTTGCAAACAAATATTCTAATTTCGATGCAATCCCCATATTCAACCAATAAATCGGGTATGCTCTCATAAATCAAACTGATTTTGATTATGCACGTGCTGTCTTAGGTTTTATTGGGGATAGAATGACAGAAGATAGAAATACTGTTTACTTTGCTAGATTCTGTTAGCTTATCTATATTTTTTGTTCTGATAATAAGCCCCAATCAGCTAGTGAATTAATTCCATCATTCAGACTAGCTAAACGAGCGTTTAATGACTTATTATCTACTGATAATAAGAAGGTTGTGTTAAGACCCCTCCTAGTTCCTTTATCTGTCAAACAAGCCTTAATAACCTACGATCCAGTTAAATACACTGAACTATATCCTGATGTTCAACCATCAGAACCTCATCCATCAGCACCTACCACCTCTACACAAACACCTCAAACTTCCCAACCTCAACCTTCAGATCCTACAGTGCAACCTTTATCTTCCAAACCCAAGAGGACTAAGAAAGTACCTCAGACTCAATAGAAAAGAAGGAGATTTATTCTGCGAGATGAATCAGATGCTGGGGACCAGGTTCCCATATCAGAACCTGTTGTTGTAGAAGGTGAGAAGGTTTCTTCTCAGAAAGATACTGTAACTGGGAGTTCTAGGCCCCTCAAAAGGCTTAGAAAGTTAAAATCTGATGATAAAGCTCTTACAATGTCTCCGCCTTTGAAGAAGTTAAAGAAATAGAGAGCTCATAGGGACATAGTTGAGTCAGATTCAGATATAGTGGAAGCAGCTAAGGAAGGGGATCAGGAATCTTTGATCTCAACAGAACCTATTGTTATTGAATCACTTCCTTCTGCATAACATGAAACTGCTCAAGTTAAAATACCTACACCTCCTATGTCACCTATAGTTGATCCAGTACATTCTGAAGAACCAGGTACAAGTGCTGAAATTGATATTCATAACTTGATTGTGCCTGAGGTTTTGTACTTGGAAGCTCCACCAATTCAACTCACTCCACCAACAACATCAATTTTGGATGTTGATCAGAACCTGGCTGTAGATCAGAATTTAGAGGATGATGTTGAAGCCTATATAGCCTCACATACTGCTGTTTTACCAGAGGATGCTGATACTGCAGGGTCTACAAGTTCTGATGCTGCCAATGAAGAAATTACTGGTGAAGCTGCTGCCAATTTAGATGTTAATGCAGCTGGTCCATCATGACATGCACCTCAACAAACTGTTCATAAAGCTGATTTAGTCAAGAAGTTTGTTACAGGGGAAGCACCGGTACCTTGGAGTGAAACTCCTAGAGGAAAGGAGTGGACTAAGGAATGGAACACATTTAGTTTTGTTCCTTCTGAAAAGATTCTTGCTGAGCATCTTGCAAAAGCTGATGAAATGCTGATAAATGATGATTTCAAGGAACAGCTGCGAGTTACTGCATTGAGTACAAGGCACCTTCAAGGTCAACACTCAATAACTTATGACAAGGTGAACAAAATTCAGGAAGCTCTAATCCAGCAAGATATGAATGCGAAACTTGAAAATAACAGATTTTTCAAGCCAGCCTTTGACAGAATTGCCTACATTGAGAAAACTCAGGAGAAACAACAAACTCAAATTGAAGAAATTCTGAAGAATCAAGCTTCTCACCAAAGTCAACTCAATGAGATCCAATCCTCAGTGGAATTGCTTGTCTCTCTTCTTTTACCTGTTGATGCCAAAAAGGGGGAGAAAGTGATTATGTCCAAATGCAAATCTATTTAGACACTAAAAGGAAAGGATGATGGAAATGATGACCAGGGAAACTCTGATAAGGGTAGAGGTCAAGGTCAAGGCAAAGGATTTTCATCAAGTAAAGCTAGAATTACAAGTCAAGGAACAAGTTCTGATACTGGTAGAAGAATAAGTTCTGATACTGGTACAAGGATAAGTACTGGTGAACATCTGGAACTTGATGAAGAAATTTCAAAGCAGTTATTTTTTAAAGAAAATACAGGAATGGACTTTGAGAGTCTAAAGGAAGAAGAAGCTAGACTCAAAGCAGAAGGTGTCAAGACAAAATCTAAAGCTTCTGTTGTAGAAAAGAAATTTCCAAAACCTAAGGGTATTGTGATAAAGGAAAGAACAAATTCTGAGGCAATCAAAGCCAAATCACAAATGGAAATTGATCCAAGGTCCAAGGGCAAAGAAAAAGTTGATGAACCTGTAAAGGTTTATATGCCAGTCATGGATGAAGAAATAACCGATGATGAAGAATATACTAGTCTTACTCTGATTTCAAAGAAGATTTCTCAAACAACCTCTGACATGGCTCATGTGTTTCAGAGTCAAGATATAGTAAGTTCTAATATGACAGTGAAGCAAGCAACCTCTGACTTAGCTCAAGTTGGCTTGATATCAGAAGATAAGGAAAAGGAAACCTCTGACATTGCTCATGTTAAACCTTCAAAGATACTCCTACCAGGATTCACCAAAGCTAAACAGGCTCAACCTTTGAAGACTACAACAAGTGGTTTTGAAGCAAGAGTTGTTATAGGAAAGGAAGCAAGAGATAAATATGGATTGGGTAGTTTTGATGAAAGAAGAGTAGATAACACTACCGATGATCCAACTTCCTTAAGTGAACCAGGTGTTGGAGCAACTCCTGAAAGATTGAATCGACTTGAATCTGTACAAATGGTTTACCATACCTTCTTGAAAGAGCATATCTTGTTATATTTTATGACAGATGGAAGGGTATACCAAATTAGGCAGAATGCTATACCACTGAAGTATTTTAAGGAACTAGAACATGTTCTATTCCTACTTCAAGCGAAAGACAGATTAACAAATAGTGCTGTAGGATATTTAAAGTCTCAAATTCAAAGACAGAAGAAGCTTTATTCTGTAAAGTCTGACAGCACATACTGTCCCAAGTACAGAGATCACAAAGGTGATATTGTCGATATGAAGCCTAACTCTGCTAAGATTATAACTACTTTCCTGGGTTATAAAGCTGTGGAATTCAATCTAGAGTCTGACAAGGCATATCTGATTAGACTAGATCAGGAGATAAGAAAAGCTAAGATAAATGATCTCAGAGCAGCTATTTTTCAAACTGGAGAAGATACAGCTGAATTGATAAATGCTAAAAGGAGGATGGTTAATGAACTTGAATATGCTGAGAGATGTTTGTTGAAGAACTATCTCAGGACAACTTCTGATATCAAAGAGATCAGAAATTGAAATTGAAGCCAAGTAAAAGATCTATAACTGCTTAAATTCTGAAGTATATACAGACTGAAGCTGTTATCAGAAGTTAAAGATGGTAAAGCTGAAAGGACTGTAAGTTGTAGTTATCTAGTCAAATACTCATGCATTTGTACTTAATGTTTTTGACATCATCAAATATCTGTTGAACTTGTATATTATGCTAATTTACAAGTTGGGGGAGATTGTTAGATATATTTGATAATGTCATGTATAATATGATTTGTGTTTAGTTTTCAGATCTTATCTAACAGGACAAATCAATACTTAACTGGAAATCAACACTTATAATGAAGACATAACTTAAGATATTAAAACTTAACTTATCAGAACTTAAGTGATCAGAAGATATTTATCAGGAGATAATATCAGGACTTAAGATGACTTTCAGATAAGGCAGGAGACTGATTGAAAGGAAAGAAGATCGAGACTAAGACAGAAATAAATATGCATGAAGAAGGAATTCTATGAAGAATAGAATACTTGGAAGAAAAGATAACTGGTTGATATATTTTAGGAAGCAGAATTATATTCCATATCAATTAGAATTTATCTTGTAACTGTGTAGTATATAAACACAGGCATAGAGTTTACACTAGAAGTGTTACGATTATCGAAGTTATTATTCTTTGTAACTCTAGTAGCTCTTGTGATAATTTGTTCATCACTGAGAGAGGACATTTCCATATTGTAACAGAATTTATTGTGTTGAATAAAATCTATTTTCTGTTACTTGAGTTTTTATAATCGATTTGATTGTGCTAAACACTGTATTCAACCCCCTTCTACAGCGTGTGTGACCTAACATACAATCCGATCTCTGATATATAGTAAAACATCATCGCGTTGTGGCTCACGAATCTCAAGGTTTGGTGCCCCGCTACCCTATATGATAACGAACTATCTTACTATCATGATATTTATAAGGGTTCCCGTAAGGGTTTAAAATTTCAGTACTACGTTAGGTAGTCCGACTATGAACTTGGCAAGAGTTCTTATTATCTTAGTGAATTTATTATTTTTAACATCGCATTATCTCTGAGGTTTATAACGTGTAGCTCTAATACTATAACACCCTCCAAATCTGGGGTATAGATTTGGAGCATTATTAACACTAACTACTCGCTAAACCTGTACAAGCATAATATAAATAAAATAAATACCCCAAAATACTACTACTCAGGATCTTTTCAAGGTTAAGGATTAAAAACAAGAACGACAAACCAACTTTATTACAAACCAGTTTAAACAATCTGTCTCAAGAACCCTCTTCATTACAAAATATTATTCTATTCACATTTTAAACTAAACAACTTTTATTCCAACTACCACTATTACTCTTCCTGCTACACCTGATCTGACAACTCAAAGCTCTCTTCCGGGATAGGGACAAATACCCTTGGTAATAGAGGGTCCCGCTGCTTAACTCGCTTCTTGACTACTCGGGTTCTGATGGGTTTCATTCTCAACCTTAACTGAAAAAATATGTGAATAACAATAAAAGGGGATGAGCCAAAATTGCTCAACAAGCCTGTAACAATATATAGTGTAAAGAGAGAAGAATACGTGAACCGTAATCTGCTGGTTTGAATAACCATATGTTTCTGTATAGAATAATAACTTGCCATTACTTGCGAGTGCCAAATGAACGAGACTGGAAACAAAAACCAAGATATACACCATAACCTGTTGATCAGTCAGGATACAGTGCGAATCTATACCCAACTGCATAGACCCAACCAACATAAGGGGTACCCAGGAAACTATGGCCTAATAATCAAGGGTCCGGTTAATACCCGACCCGTATCATAACCATCCAGTCCATAGCTTAGCATCTGGAACAATCGGTATGCTTTTGATGTATCCCAACATCAGGATATATCAGAGTATATGTACCAAGGGTAAAAGTATTAGAATTTGAATAGAGGATTCAATGAATTGGGAGAAATCAAGAATCGAAATGAAATATAAACAAGGATCAATAATTGTGTATCAGTATATATGAACAAGAATTATCAAGGTGTAATTGATATGGAAAGTTGGATATATTTCACTATTCTGAACTTAGAATAGGGGAAAAACTTGCCTGGTGTGCACTTCACCTCGTATGATTCACTGCCTTCTGTCTCTTGCTTGATTCGCCTTGTTGGTACTGAATCTATCATGGAAAGATATTCGTTTAGATAACTTATCTCATACGTGTACCTCAAATTGATACCACGTAGCCCTAATCGTCTACCCATACGATTCTATCAGACTCGCATATATAATATAACACATAAGATTCACATAATCACGTAAAGCACATAGCACATAAGGGACATAATTATTTTAGACTCATAATTATTTTTAGAATCGATACTAGGCTTATACTCGCATTAACTAACACTATCTGGTTCGCTTCATAAATTTTTTCGGGATTTATTTGACTCGATTCTACCCCTAATACGGCCTATAACAATTAATCACCACAACCCGACTCACTTCTGAAAGAAATTATGATTTATAATTATTTTTAATGGAATCGGGTCATTTTTCTGAGTCCAAAGGTCTTTGTTTCACTTAAATCGGACTAACGGTTTAATTATTACGTAATGAACAAGATTTAATTAATTATAAATCAATTATAATTAATTAATCACAATTAACTAAACCTTAATTATATATTTAAATAATTATTTAAGAATTATTGAATTTTAAAATAATTAATCCCTAATTTTTAGAATTAATTAAAAATTATTACAAATTATTTGATTAAATCGATTATTAATAATGAATTATTCAATATGAATAATTATTACAACTCCACTCGTATAAATAAATGAACGTTCAAATATTAATTCCAACTTCTCGAAATTCTACTCGTATAATTACGAGTTACTCGCATTATTTGATTAATTATCGAATTACTAATCAAATTATTCGATCTATTTAATCTTATTCATAATTAATTATTAAATAATAGATAATTAAATAAATAAATAAATAAATAAATAATTTTGAATTTCTAAATTAATAAAATAATTCAGAAATTATTTATAATATTTTTCAGATTTTAAAAACTGATTTTTATTTGGTTTTTAGAATTATTAAAACTGAATTTTGATTTTATAAAAATAAACTAAATAATTAAAAATTCAGAAACATAAATCAGGAAAAGGAATTTAGGGCTGAAGGATCAAAACCGGGTCAACAATTACAGAAAACGGGTCTTCAAGAATCTGAGCGGGTCGGGTTTGCACACGGCCGGAAACTGGAGAGGACGACCGGAATCGGCCGCCGTCTGGCGAACTTTTCCAGCAACGTCGCCAGCGTACGCAAAACGAATCGATTGCACTCGTTTTTGGCTGGAATCGATGCAACATACCCCCAGAAACTCGTTCCAATCGTCGACAACACCTCTCCCTTCCTCCTTCGATTTCTCCGATCAAAATCGAAGTTGTCCGGCGGCTTTACCGGAAAACTGCACCTCCTCCAAAAACACAACCAACCTCGTCGATTTATACATAAAATCGAAGCTACTGAGCTCTATAATCAATCCCAACTGTCAACAACAATCAAAACATCCATAAATTTACAAAAAACGAATTTAAAATTTGCTAAAAACCAAGAACTCGAACAACTAGTTTGAGGGGTTATACGAACAAATTAAATATGTAAAATCATTCCTAAACTCAAAATAAAGCTATACAAATCATCAAAACAATCAAAGGATTCCTGAATCATAAACCCCTAATTCGAACATAAACCCTAGAAAACAAATTGAAAATCAAGCAACTAAAACATGAAATTGATGATATGAATAGAAAGTAGAGATCAAGAGGATCATTTTGGATATTCACATGATCAATTTGGATAACAGAATCACCTTCAAATCTGCAGTTTAATTCCCTGATTGTTCTTCACCATTCTTAATTTCTGATTTTTTTATAATAATTAACTAATTAATTAACTATAAATCAGCTATTTATATTTATGAAAATAATACCCCTAAATAAAATTTAGGGTCCAATTACACATCTAATAAAAATATTTGGCCCCGATTTTTATAATTTTTGGGTATTAATTATGAATTTTTAAATATCCAATAAATACAAAATATTTGCCAAAAATTTCCAAAAATTGTGAATATTACAAAAATGCAAAGAAAAATGATGTTTGATAATTTCATGATCATATAAAAATAAAAATGTGATTTTTGGGGGTTTTTGACACCCGAAGGGGTCCGAAAAAGTCATTTTTCGCGAAAGAGGTAAATTTGTAAAACGTCTAGATGTTCAGAATATCGATGTGGTATAGGCCGTTCTTGGAAAAATAGGGCCAATGATTTTTTTTGAAATACGGGCTTTTAAAATACTGTTTGAGCTGTACGGATTTTGATAGAAAACCTATAACTTATAATAAAACACACAATAAATACTCGAAACACATTCCGATCAAAACAGACAAGACGTAGCACATAGCAGTTAGGGTTTTACGACTCAACACACTTAATCACATAATAATACACATAAATTATCTTTATTAGAATATAATACAAGCATAATTTCTCGGTCGTTACATTCTCTCCCCCTTAATAAAATTCTGTCCTCAAAATCACGCTATAAAAATAACTGAGGGTACTTTTCTAACATATCACTCTCAAGCTCCCAGGTTGATTCTTCAACCACCGGATTTCTCCACAAAACTCTCACTAATGGTACAGACTTATTTCTTAAGACTCTCTCTTGCCGAACTAAAATTTTTACCGACTGCTCTACATACCATAAATCTGCCTGAAGCTCTATCGGCTCATATTCTATTACATGCCTTGAATCAGAATTATACTTGTTAAGCATTGACACATGAAATACATTATGAATATGCTGCATATGGGGTGGTAAAGCTAGTTCGTATGCAACTTTTCCAACTCTCTTCAGAATTTCAAATGGACCAACGTAACGGGGCTTTAGCTTGCCTTTATTGCCAAACCTAATCAATCACTTCCATGGTGATAATTTTAGCAATACTACTCCCCTTCTTGATAGTCGACATTCCTTTTGGCTGGATCTGCATATTTACGTTGTCGATTTTGCACTACTTCGAGTCGATTTCAAATAAGTTCTACATTTTCCTTGGTCTGCTGAATCAGTTCTGGACCTAGAATTTTGCGCTCTCCAACTTCATCTCAACATGTAGGTAATCTGCATTTTCTTCCTTATAAAGCTTCATAAGGTGGCATTCCGATACTCGCATGATAGCTGTTGTTGTAAGAGAATTCCATTAGCTATAAGTGCTCGTCCCAATTGGCTTCAAAATCTATTGCACAAACACGTAACAGATCCTTAATTGTCTGAATAGTCCTTTCACTTTACCCGTCCGTTTGTGGATGATAAGCAGTGCTCATGTTTAATTTGGTCCCTAGACATTCCTGGAATTATCTCCAAAATCTCGAATTAAAACGGGGATCTCGATCCGATACAATGGAAATAGGTACTCCGTGACGCATCACAATTTCCTTGAGATATAGATGTACTAACTTGTCAAGTGAAAACCTTTCGTTGATTGGAAGGAAATGTGCTGACTTCGTTAATCTGTTGATGATAACCCAAACCGCATCGTGATTTTCCCTTGTCCTTGGTAGTCCCACTACGAAATCTATAGCTAAGTGTTCCCATTTCCACTCTGGAATATCTAGTGGTTGTAGTAATCCGCTCGGGCGTTGATGTTCAGCCTTGACTCGTTGGCATGTGTAACACTTACTGACCCATTCCGCTATCTCTTTCTTTATTTCTGACCACCAAAAGTTTTCCTTCAGATCTCTATATATCTTGGTGCATCCGGGATGAATTGAATATCTTGAGCTGTGAGCATCTTGCAAAATTTCCGCTTTCAATTCCGGTACATTAGGCATCCAGATTCTTGAAGTAAATTAAAAAAATTCCTTGTCATCTTCTAGCTGGTACTTTCCTCTCCTGACAAATTGTCGATTTCATGATTCATTACTTCTTCTTGACATCTTCTTATCTTCTCCAATAATTCTGGCTGAAAAGTCATTGCATAAATCAGTTCTGTGGAACTTTCTAGAATGCGAACTTCAATTTCCAATTTATCAAATTCTTTGATCAAGTCTTCTGAAGATGTTAACAGGTTCAATCGTTCCTTTCAACTCAGTGCATCTGCTACAACATTTTCTTTGCCTGGATGATAATTTATTGATACGTCATAATCTTTGTATAGCTCTAGCCAACGCCGTTGTCTCATGTTGAGTTCCTTCTGCGTGAAAATGTACTTCAGACTTTTATGATCCGTGTAGATTTTACACTTCTCGCCATAAAACTACGTCTCCAGAGTTTTAGTGCAAATACAATTGCTGCTAGTTCCAGATCATGTGTTGGATATTTCTGCTCATGAGGCTTTAGTTGTCTAGAAGCGTATGCGATTACGTTGCCAAGTTGCATCAAGACACATCCAAGTCCTCGATAAGAAGCGTCGTTGTAAATGACAAAGTCTCCTTGATCATCAGGTAAAATAAGTACAGGTGTGGTTACCAACCGATTCTTCAATTCTTGGAAACTTTCTTCGCATTTCTCATTCCATTCAAACTTTTCATCCTTCCAGGTCAACTTGGTTAATGGCGTGGCTATCTTTGCAAAATCTTTGACAAATCTTCTATAATAACCTGCTAACCCCAAGAAACTTCTAACTTCTGTCGGAGTCTTTGGTCTTTCCCAGTTCAAAATAGCTTCATTCTTTGCTGGATCGACTTGAATTCCTTCAACACTAATTATGTGTCCTAGAAATTGCACTTCCTTCAACCAAAATACACATTTTGAAAAATTAGCATAAAGTCGTTCCTTCCTCAATGTTTCCAATGTCATTTTCAGGTGCTCTGCATGTTCTTCTTCAGTCTTCGAGTAGATCAAGATGTCATCAATAAATACAATGATAAACTTATCCAGGTACTTCTTGAATACTCGGTTCATCAAATCCATAAATGCTGCTGGTGCATTGGTTAGTCCAAACGCCATCACAAGAAATTCTTTATGTCCATATCTCGTTCCGAACGCAGTCTTCAGAATATCTTCTACCTTGATCTTCAATTAATGATAGCCTGATCGTAAGTCAATTTTTGAAAACCATGCCGCTCCCTTTAGTTGATCAAATAAGTCATCGATTCGGGGCAAAGGATATTTGTTCTTGATAGTTAACTTGTTCAGCTCACGATAATCGATACATAGTCGCTTGATACCATCCTTCTTCTTCTTCACGAACAACACTGGTGCACCCCATGGGGATACACTGGGCCTTATGATCCCTTTATCGAGAAGATCCTGCAATTGCTTTGCTAATTCTTTCATTTTAACAAGCGCCATTCGATACGGAGCTCTTGAAATTGGTTCGGTTCCTGGTGCCAAATCGATAGTAAACTCGATTTCTCGATCCGGAGGTAATCCTGGAAGTTCATCTGGAAAGACATCGGGGAACTCACAAACTACAGGAATATCTTCAATCTTTGGTTTTTCTTTTTCCGTATCCAATACATAGGGTAAATAAGCTTGACATCCTTGACGTAATAATCACCTCGTTTGCATCATCGTTAAGAATCTCTACTTTTGTTTTTCGCCTTTAAACATTACTATTGCATTTTCTTCGGTTTGTAGTTTTACCTTCTTATTTACGCAATCGACCTGAGCATTATTACTGGCTAACCAATCCATTCCTAAAATAACATCAAATTCTCCTAACTTGAAAGGTATCAAGTCAACTGAGAAATGACGTCCCGCTATCTCAATATCATAGCATGGACACACTCGATCTACCGCAATCTGATCATCGTTTGCTAACTTTATAATTAACACTTCGTCTAACCACTGAATCTCACAATATATCTTAGAAATAAAATCTTCAGAAATAAAAGACCTCGTAGCTCCAGAATCAATAAGTACTTGAGCATTTACAGAATTCACAGGAAGCTTACCTGCAACCACATTCGGACTTTGTATAGCTTCTTTCATTGACATATTAAAAGTCCTTGCCCTAGGCTGATTCCGTGGTGGTGGCGAGAGTAATGCTAAAACCCTTGGCATGATGGCGGCTATTGCTGCTCCTCTACAGTCTTTGGCGATGAGTCCTTTTCTTCCACATTGGAAATAAGTGACTTCTACCTTCCCTATCATACATTCTCCAGAGTAGTGTCCCTTCTGCTTGCACTTGAAGCACGTGATGTTTGGCTTGTTACAAATCCCAGTATGCTTCTTCCCATAAATTCTGCAATCAGGTATAGGTGGTCGGATAAGTCTTTGCTGATTTGGGGCTGGGAGTCGGTTACCCGTCCTCTGGTTGCCCTGCTCTGTCCTTCTGAAATTCATATTTCCCCGAGCTTGAAATCCCTGCCTTCTATTAGAACGGTTATCAGAAACTTCCTGGTCCCTTTTCTTTTTGGGACGCTTCACTCTCTCCTTCAATAATCATGGCCTTCTGAACAACGGCTGTATAAGTTATCAGCTCGAACACTACTACCCTGCTACGGATCCATGGCTTCAATCCCTGCTGAAACCTCTTGGCCCGCTTTCATCAGTATCTACCTGCTCAAGAACAAATATGGCCAATTCAGTGAACTTGGCTTCATAATCCGTGACCGACAAATTACCCTGCTTCAACTCCAAGAACTTGATCTCCATTTGATTCTTCATGTAACGAGGAAAATACTTTTCCAGAAAAAGATCGGTATATCTATCCCAAGTCACTACACCTTCTCCCTCTAAAGCCTTCTTCGATTCCCACCAGTAATTGGCCTCACCTTTCAGAAAGTAACTAGCGAAATCCGTTTTCTGATCTTCCTCAACTTTTCTTCCTGGTCCCTTTTCTTTCTGAGACGCTTCACTCTCTCCTTCAATAATCATGGCCTTCTGAACAATGGCTGTATAAGTTGTCAGCTCGAACACTGCTACCCTGCTACGGATCCATGGCTTCAATCCCTGCTGAAACCTCTTGGCCCGCTTTTCATCAGTATCTACCTGCTCAGGAAAAAATCTGGACAATTCAGTGAACTTGGCTTCATAATCCGTGACCGACAAATTACCCTGCTTCAACTCCAAGAACCTGATCTCCATTTGATTCTTCATGTAACGAAGAAAATACTTTTCCAGAAAAAGATCGTTAAATCTATCCCAAGTCACTACACCTTCTCCCTCTGAAGCCTTCTTCGATTCCCACCAGTAATTGGCCTCACCTTTCAGAAAGTAACTAGCGAAATCTGTTCTCTGATCTTCCTCAACTTTTACTAACGCAAAGGTCTTTTCCATTTCTTTTAACCAAGCTCTCGCCTTCGTAGGATCTACGGAACCTTCGAATTCTGGAGACTTCACTGACTGGAATTTCTTGAAAGTAACTACCAGTGCTGATGGTGGTGCTTGTTGCTCTGGATGAACGACTTGTTGTAACATTTGCTGTTGAAATTGTTGCTGTTTCTGCTGCATCTGTTGTTGCATCATCATCATCTGTTGTTGCATGAGGTGGAACATCTAGTCCATGGGGTTATTATTATTGTCTGACCCTCGGTATTGCCATTAGACGAGTCAGGTCTTGCTTTTCTTTTAGGTGCCATAGTTCTGATAATAAAACAATTGGTTCTTTTAAAGGTTAAATATCAAAGTGGTCACTTAACTGAAGGTCATATATCAGTTTAATCATCAAACTTAACGGGGTGTCATTTGGATCACTAAAGTAATAATAAATATCAAACAGATACCTCAAAATATGTGCTCGAGAATTAAAATTTATTTTATGGAGTTCTAAACATTTTTTTTAAATCTTATTATAACCAAATGAAAAGTTATGAAATATAGTATTTTAGATGATTTTTTGAGATTTTTAAAAAATTATCTACTAATTATTTTTATTTAAATAAAGCAAATGACTACAAAATTTAAAAATAAATAGTAGATAAATTTTAAAAAATCTTATTATATTATAAAAATACTATAATTCATATATTTTCATTTGGTTGTAATAGGATTCAAGGAAAATATATAAAACTCCATAAAATAAACTTTAATTCTCGAGCACTTATTTTGAGGTATATGTATGATATTTATTATGACTTTAATGATTCAAATGATACCCCGTTAACTTTGATGATTAAACTGATATATGGCGTTCAGTTGAGTGACCATTTTGATATTTAACCCGTTCTTTTAATAACAGTTTATTAAATAAGTGATATGAATAAAGAAACAATTTGTATGGTATTAAAACAAAATTTAAACAGTTGATATAAGAAAAAAAAACAATTTGCAAAGTATCTAAAACAAGTAATTAAAAACAGTTTAATGTTTAAGTAATTCGTTTGGAAATAATTAAAAATTTTAGAAAAATAAATGGTACATCATGGTTGTAAATAAAAACAACATTTTAAAATATGCAACGGTAAAATAGTAAAATAAATGTAATTGCTTAAAGGACTGGAAAATAAAATAAAATGTGAAAAAGTTCATTTTATATATGTAGATATGACACCAGCTACAGGTGTCATTGCTTGATACAAAAAGGTCTACAGCAGGTCAGTCCTCCTGCTACTACTACCAGTAAAAACTAGTGACTATACACATACAAACTAGTCATACTATACTATGATGCATCTAAATGACATATAATACACATGGTACAACATCCTACTGTCAGCTGAAATCAAAATCTGGGTGGCACTCGGCCCAACTCTGTTAGAAATATGTTTACTTGATGATAAGCTAAACAAAACATCTTAGTAGATTTAACTTAGTGAATTTTGTAGCACCCGACGGATGATCAATTATAGTCCCGACGGATGATTCAATATAGTTCGGATGGATGACTAATTGATATCCACCGGGTGAGTAGCTTATGTAACAATAAGTACTTTAGCACATTTCTGCAAATAACTTTGTATAATTTCTGTAGTAGCTTATGAATCATGTAGACTGCTAGTAGATGTGCATAATAGGTTGATTAAATATAAATATAAGATGTCTTGTAATTCTGCATAAATGAAATGGAGTCAATTGATAAATGGCTACCCGACGGATGATCAACAAAGCTACCCGACGGATGATCAACAAAGCTACCCGACGGATGATCAACAAGGCTACCCGACGGATAACAAGCATGTACCCGAAGGATGATCAATTGTAATATCTGTTGACAGTGACAACACAGTCACATGCGTTGGGTGTTTGTAAAAAGAATGTGGCAGCCTGTTTAGCAGGGTTTTGAGAACAAAGAAGCATTACCATTTCCATGCTATTTTGAAGATATTCAAAGATGCTGGAATAGAGTAGTGAAGCAGCATGGAGTTAGACTTGATAGGTTTTGTTTTATTATCTTGTCTTATTATCATGTAAACTTGGTGATATATATACCAAGTGTAGCTAGTGAACAAACTAACTAAGCAAACACATTTTTAGCAGAGAAACATTTATAAGCTGTATTCTGTAGAATTTCTCTGTAGTTTGTTTGTTCACTTGTACAAGCAGTTGTGAGCTATTCAAGCTTCACAGGATTCTCTTGATATATATATATATATCTGGTGGACACATTCAAATCCACCAGAAAGTTTTAAAGACTTGTGTTTTTATTACTTGTGTTTTGATTTATATAATTCTTTCATTCCGCACTTTGCAAATCAAACACTGAGATATAAATTGAGTTAGGACCATTTTTCATAAATCCCAAAAAGTAGCCAGAATTATATTCAACCCCCCTTCTGTAATTCTTGTTGTATTGTTAGGGAATAACAATTGGTATCAGAGCAAGCTCTTGAAGTAAAAAGAGTTTAAAGATCACAACAAACAGCAAGATCAACAAGAAGGATGTTGGAGTGAAGATTCCATTTCTGGACAAAGACAATTATCACCACTGGAAGGTGAAGATGCACCTACATCTTCTTTCTCAAGATGAGGCTTATGTGGATTGCATAGAGAGAGGTCCTCATGTACCAATGAGAGCTGCAACAGGGAATGAACCATTTGTTCCCAAGCCTAGGCCTGAATGGTTAGATCCTGATATTGAGCAAGTCAGGAAAGACAAAAAGGCCATGAATATATTGTTCAATGGAGTCGATGGTGATATGTTTGATAACATCATTAACTGCAAAACGACCAAGGAGGTTTGGGACACAATTCAGATTATCTGTGATGGTACTGAGCAAGTAAGGGAGAATAAGATGCAGCTGCTAATTCAGCAATATGAGCATTTTCATTGTGAAGATAGTGAGTCTCTCACTGACATTTTTAGTAGGTTTCAAAAACTACTAAATGCTCTGAAGTTGCATGGAAGAGTCTATTAGACAAAAGACTCCAATCTCAAGTTCCTTAGATCTCTTCCAAAGGAATGGAAACCAATGACAGTCTCATTAAGAAACTCTCAAGATTACAAGGAGTTTACTTTGAAGAGACTGTATGGCATCCTGAAAACTTATGAGCTTGAAATAGAGCAAAATGAGAGGATGGAGAAAGGAAGGAAGAAAGGATTGTCCATAGCACTGGTTGCTGAGTTGGAAAAGGAGAAAGAGGTGAATGTAGAAGCTGTTGAGTCTACTTCAAAGGTTTGTGAAAATAAGGGCAAGGGGCTGGTAGCTGAAAATGAAGATTCTTTGAGCCAAGATGATATGGATGATATGATGAACATCTTGCATTCCTTTCCAGAAGATTTGCCAAGCTCAAGTTCAAGAAGAACTTTGAAGCAGCTAAGCCAAGTAGAAACATGGTGGATAAATCAAAATTCAAATATTTCAAATGTGGCTTGGCATGGCATTTTCCCAGTGAGTGTAGAAAGTCAGATTCAAGCAAGAAGAAGTTTGAGTCTGTGGATTATAAACAGAATTATTTTGATTTGCTCAAACAAAAGGAAAGGGCTTTTATTACACAAGAAAATGACTGGGCAGCAGATGGTTTGGATGACGATGAAGATGTCAGCTATGTCAATCTAGCCCTAATGGCCAAGTCTGATGAAACAGAAACAAGCTCTTCAAGTAATCAGGTAATCACCACTAACCTAGCACATTTATCTAAAGCTAAGTGTAATGATGCAATTAATGACATGTCCAAAGAATTATATCATTTGCGTGTTACACTTAAGTCCCTCACTGAGGAAAATGCTAAAATCAAAGAAAACAATCTATTTTTAAGTGAAAGGAATAATGTGCTAGAGTCTCAGTTTATTGAATTTGAGAAATTGATAATAGAATGTAAGATTGCTAAGGAGGAATTAACTGAGTCCTTGAAGAAAGCAGAGATTTTGAAGAAGCAACTTGAACGAGAACAGGAGGTGATTAAGGCATGGAAATCATCCAGAGATGTTCATGCTCAAATCACTAAAGTTCAAGGTATTGAGTCCTTTTGTGATGCAGCCTGGAAAAAGAGTAAGGAGAAGCTGGAAGTCAATTTGGTTGAAGGATTTCTAACAGATGTAGACTCGACGGATGATGAGAGTCATCCGTCGGATAATCAAAAGGATTATCCGCCAAGTGACATAAATCCTCATCCGTTGGCTGTGAGCAAACCTGTGAGCAAAGCCAAACTTGCTAAGTTAAATGAAAAATATGGATCAGTTTCCAAAAACTTTGTTCCAGGAGAATCAAGTCAAGTGAAGAAGGAGAAGAAAGTGAATGTTGGTCATCTGTCCATCAAGAAATTGAATGACAGTTTACAAAAGATTGAGGTTAAAACATGTTAGGTCACACAATACTGTAGAAGAGGGTTGAATACAGTTTGATATGGAATACAATTCTGTTTCCTAAAATATATCAATCAAATATCTTCTACAAGTCTTCCAATCTTCTAACTCTTTCCATGCATATCTTCTTTTGTTTTAGTCTCGATCTTCTACTGTAAATCAGCTTCCTTCCTTATATGAATGTCTTCCCGCACTTAAGTTCTGATATGACCTTAAGTTCTGATATTAAGTTCTGACTTCTAGTAAGTCTTAATTTCAGTAAGTCCTGATATGTCCTGTTTGTTAAGATCTGAAAACTAAACATGAATCATATTAGACATGACATCTCAAATATATCTAACAATCTCCACCAACTTGTAAATTATGGAAAATATACAAGTTAACAGAATTGATGATGTCTAAAACATTTAAGTACAAATGCAATAAGAGTTTAACTAGATAAATAACTACAACTTACAGTCCTTGAAGTTTTTACCAATCTCACTGAGTCAATCTGAATCCATAATGATTCTTGACAAAGCTTGATATCAGCTTTTCTTCTTTAATCCTCAGGACTTAAGACATTGTAGCTTTAACTTGCTTTATCTCTTCATCTTGACTCCAAATCTGGTAGATTGCAGTCCTTAAAGCAGAGATATGGTTTCTTTCTAAACCATCATTCAGTCTTATTACCCTAGGATGAGAAGAATCTTCATTGTAGCATAGACATTTCCCTTTCAGAATCACTTCAAGCTTAGCAAAATTCTTCTTCATTGGAATCTCACTTCCATCATCTTCAACAATACTAGGAATGAATTCTGTAACTCTTGAACCAGAAATTCTTGCTTTATCTCTGATGGTCTTCAATATGAAATTTGACCATCTCCTGGTAATATCAGATTTTACCTCTAAAAGGAAATGAAAGAATTGAAGTTATTTCAATGATTTGTTCAGCTCATCTGATTCTGACATCTGATATGTCCTTCCATCTTCAAGAAATTGAATCAGATTTTCCTTAACATTGTGCTTGTCATGAGTACCAGTACCACTTGAACAGAGATAACCTTATCAAGGTGTTTATGTGTAACATCTTCAAGAGGTTGGCCAGTTAATAGAAATGGATCTCTAGTAGCAACTTTAACTCCTGTTTTGATCTTAGCTTCATCAGAACCTAGTCCAGCCCTGTCTCTTGGTTCTCTAGCATTTAACCCAATAGTCATGAAAGTAGACAACAATTGGCTTTTCTTTGGATCTGATGGTTTAACATTTTTCCACAGAAGTTTCATTTTATCAGCTACTTCCATCTTGTCTAAATCAACTTGAGCACTGTCAGAGGTTGATGTATTGATAATTTTCACTCTGAACAACTTGAGCCTTGTCAGAGGTTATCTTGAATTCTTCAGTAATCTTCTTTCTTTGCAGAGTTTGAACATCTTCATCTTCAGCAAGAGTATCATCAGTAACTTGAACCATTTTGCACACTGGTTTCATCAGAATTTGAGGAATTTTCATCTTCAATGGCTTGATTGGTTTATCAACTTTTCCCTTCCCTTTATCTTTGGGATCAATCTCAGATTGTGATCTTGTATTGGGCTTTGATGCCTCAGTATGTGACATCTCCTTGATCACAATGCCTTTTACTTTAGGCCTTGGAGGTTTCTTTGCAACATAAGCTTTTGGCTTTAGATTTTTCTTTTCAGCTTTAAATCTAGCTTTTTCCTCCTTGAGATTTTCCAAATCCATTCCTGGATTATTCTTCAAAAATAATCTTCTAGAAATTTCCTCATCAAGTGTCTGAATCTTGGGATCCTTGTAGTAGACAGTAGTCTGCTTCCCCTTTAGCTTTAGAGTTTACATGAACTTTTGAGAATCTTAACTTCCACCTTGTATCAGAACATCAGGCTTTGTCATCAGATTTTGCTCATCAGAACTTGATATCAGATTTTGAGTTTCAGTACTTGCTATCAGATTTTGAGTTTGAGCAGCTTCAGAACTTGTCTTATTTTGAATAGAAGATTTGCTTGCATCAGTATTTAGTTTCCTTGAAGAAACCTTGCTGCTCTGCCCTTTACTTTGAACTCAACCTCTACCCTTGCTAGCGTTTCCCTGTTCATCAGCTTCATCATCTTTCTTCTTCAGTATTTGATCATTAGAGCATTTTGACTTAACTATCTTCTCCCCTTTTTTGGCATCATCTGATAGTAGGAGTGAGAGAAGAAGTTCAACTTTAGATTGGATCTCATCCAATTGAGCCTGTTGAGAAGCTTGATTAGCCAGGACCTCAGAGATTTGGGCCTGTTACTTCTCTTGAGCTTTCTCAATTGCTTCTACTTTCTCAAGTGTAGGTCTGATAATCCTTGTCTTTTCAAGCTTGATTTACATATCTAGCTTGTTAAGGGATCGTTTGGTTCAATTAAAGGTATGAGTTTGGAATGAGGAATGGGTTTAAGGGGGTATGAGTTTGTGATATCATTCCATATTCCATATTCCATGTGTTTGGTTAAATTTTGGAATGAAAATGATTCCCATACATAGTGTTTGGTTTACAAAATATGGGAATCAAGAATCAAAATTATTTTTTTCAATCTTCCACCACTAGCTTCATTGTAGTACACATTGACTCTATCAAGCTGGAGATCAGAATTTCCCACGTACACATTGTAATTTGCTTCGCAAGTGGGGAAACTAAATTAGTCATGATAATTATGGATAATGTTAATGCTGATCCAACTTAGGTTGATATTTCTCCTCCATTGAAATGCAGTGTAGGCTATAACGAGGACTTCAACAAGTCCATCAATAAAGCAAGAAACATAGAAAAGAAGTGATTCCAGCATATGAGATGGAAATTCAGGTTCTCGATCGTCATCCATTCCTTTAAAAAGAAAAAAGTTCCCCGCATTCACAAAGAACAAATGTACTCGATATAAACCCCAACCTACATATCCCTTTAATAACCCCGTTCAAGCTTTATATGCACAATAATCCACGTGTAACAACTTTTTGCGCTGTTGTGAAAGCTGCTATTTTGATTTCTTAACAAAATTTATATTAAGAATGCCATATGCATATTATCCATACAACTTTCAAATCCCGCAGTTCTCAATGTTTAATATTACAAAAAATCTGGAACTAAGTTTTAGCTTAACAATTCAGATCAAGAGACTGCTCTCACCTGCATAAATTTGGAAGCTGAAAAACTGTAATTAAAAACTTGAGACTAAAATTTATTTGATTCATGTCGACTGTGACCTAATTGGACTTTAGCAACAATCAAAAGGATTTGCATTATGGATATCTTGAAAAACAAGCTGAATCTGATTTCATAGCAATGAAAGAACTTGTGCAGGAGCTGCAGGGTATAGTTTCTCAGGCCCAGGTCACTCGGGATAAGAATTTTGAGTCCATAACCACAGATTTTCTATGCCTGAAATCTGAAGTTTGTGACTCAAATAAGATGGCGCATTCGTGGATTGAAGAAATTCAATCTCAGTGATAATATAACAGTTCTAGGAGATCACCACACATGTCGGAACTCACAATAGACTATAATTTAATTTCACAATCATGTACACAATTCTCTAACATTTGAGATTTGAACATGCCTGTGCGAGCACAAGCTCTATATAAAGCTAGTTAGAGTTCAGACCAAATAAAAGGTTAAAGAGCACTAAAACTCTTACAAACCTACACCAAACCTCTACACAAACACATATGACCTGATTCTATACAAGTTAAAGCACCCAGTTCCTGCTGCTGTACACTCGCTCACTCCCCCAGTCACATCTCGATCATAAACTAAACAACAATGCACACACATTACGATAAAGCACAATTAACCAGAAAAGGAAACACAACACGTCAAAATCAAATTAACTTGAACATGACAAGCAATAATTAATACTCACAAATTCAAGAAACTGGTTGTTAGCAGAAATGAAAACTCTTATATAAATAGAGCAATATAAACAGAGCAAGGCCACATGACCATCATCCTGAATTCCTGACATTACAAACTCTTATATAAACAGAACAATAGACTTAATACATAAATGCAAACAAGAAAACTCCGTGATATTATATGCAACAAAAAACAAAAACGAACATTAAAATAAACCTCCGAAATATCTTCCAAGATAAAAGTAATCAATCCTCAAACTAACATCCACTAAATTATTAATAAAATAAATTTAAATCTAATCCAAGCTGGAAATAATGGACAAATGCAGTTTATAAAATTGAAATTTAGGATACGTAATCGTCATGATCTAATGGTTTATCATTACGATATAACAGATCAAGAACCACTTCTTTTTTCTAGTCGTCATCAGGACTCGAGAAGAATACATCCATTTGACTTGGATTTGATGTAAATAAGCATGCAGCTCTGATTGCTTCAGCTTTAGTCATACCTGGAAAACTAGCTATCTCAGAAAGTAACTTCTTCTGTGGAGCAACCTCTGTTTCACGATTCTGTGTAGAACTCATGGCATTCGCAATGGTTTCTAAGTGACTACTCATACCCTTCATAAATCCTATGAATTCAGTAGCCATGTTATTAGAAGTTAAATATATAATTTGAGGAGATTTTTTCTTCTCACCGAATTTAGGAGTCTTTTCCTTCTTTATTTTCTTAGCATTCGGAGGTTGTGGAACAGAATCATCATCGCTTTTATCATTGTCAAGGTTCACAATCTCCTCGAGATTTTTGATAGAGTCTTCGGGCAACTCAGATGCCATACCATTAGCTCTATCAATACCAAATACATGATCTAGCTTGTCAAGATAAGGAAAGGGAGTCCTCCATAACCCTCCAGCTTTAGGATGATTCTGAAAAATGTATACACATTAGTAAAATAATTCAACTATAAATGCATAAAAAGATATTAAAAAACTTATTTACCTTGAGAAAATCATCAAAAGCTTGCTTCTCACATTGTATCATTTTTGTCTTATCATCCAACTGAAAACCTGATATTTTATTTACTATTTCGGAAACAACAGCATACTTATCTTTAAACCATTTTACTTTTGAGTAAATATGGGGAAAAGCTTTTAGGCCACAATTAGGAAATTTATTGTTCAACAATGCCTCCAAGTGATTCAAATAGCCATTTTTAAAACCGCCTTCACCCTTCGATTGATGATCAACACTCATTTCTACCAGACAATCAATTAAAGCTTCTTCTTCCTCTTTTTTCCAAAATCTTTTATTTTTTACCCTTCCAAGGATAACAGTAGAGGTTTGACTATTTGTATCCATCCTGAAGAATAGTAATCAAGCAATATCCAAATATCTTTTATCAAGAAACGTTGTAATTAAACTAACAAAATATAGCATTCACAACTAAAGTAAAGACCACGAATAAAAAAGTTTATAACATATTACAAAGATAAATCCAAAAAATTTATCTAGCTCTCCATGTATTAAATAAATTTTGTGCTAATTTATTTCTAAAAGTAGTCCATGCATTTGATGATTGAACAAAAGTTATGTATTCAACTTCATCATCATTTTGATCGTCATCGCTATCGTCTTCATCTGAATTATTGTCAACCACAATATCAGTAGGCATGTATCTTCGAATGAGATTATGCAATAAAACACAAGCCGTTACTATACGTGTTTGTGTGCGGATTGGATAAAATGTAGGACTTCTCAGTATTCCCCACCTTCCCTTTAGAAAACCAAAAGTTCTCTCAATAACATTTCTTGCTTTAGAATGTTTCATATTGAAGAATCTTCTGCACTTATGGGTTGATGTTCTCCCCACTCGTTTAAGTGATAAAGATGCCCTCTAAAAGGTGCTAAAACCCCCTCAAAATTAGTATAACCAGCATCTACCAAGTAGTAACAACCTATATTATAATAAAATGAATTAATAATTATTTAAATTAAGTTTATATATTTTAATTAATTTTTAAGTTACCTTGAGGCACCTTTAAACCATTCGGCCTAGAAAGTGCATCTCTCAAAACACGACCATCATGTGCAGAACCTTCTCAACCAGGCAATACAAATATAAATTCCATATTTGGGTTACATACACTTAAGACATTCATTATAAGGTTGCCTTTTCTTGTTCGGTATCGTGCCCTCTCCTCATTTGTCACATGAACACTAACAAACGTACCATCCAGAGCTCCTAAGCAATTCTACAATATACAAATACAGATATTTATATACCTAGACGTGAACTAATAAAATCATTTAGTTAGTTAAAAAATGTGTACCTTGAAACAGTTCCATCTATCGGACTCGCACTCCTCTGTTATTGGAGTAGGCTTTTTCATTAAATAGGAATGTAACTTTAAAACAGCAATAAGGTAAAGATTGAATTGTCTGCTGACACTTTCTCCACTTCTAAGAAAATAAGTTCCCACCATCCTATTCTTTTTATGATGAGCCAATGTATATAAGAACATAGGTACAATCTCTTCTAGACTCATATTCCGAGTACCCCTTAAACCACCTATATCTCTTACCATCTCACAAAGCACGTGGAAGGTTTGTCTATTCATACGTAGTTCCCTATTACAAGCAGTATCACTTTCCATTATCAACGCATTTAAATTATCTAATCTATGGCATTTTTTATCTCTGATTTGGTGTATGTTATGCCTAGTCATAGCCATTAAACATAACACCAGATACATGATAAATGTGGTATTAATAATAACCAATAAAGTTACGAGCAGTTCACTTTGATTTCTTCTCTTTCTCCTTATCAATGGCAACCTATTTTGCTCCATTCTGTACATGTTCATATAATAACAAATTTATAAATCAAACTTATACAAAAATTATATAAAGACAACACATTTTAAAATCAAAATAGGTTCTTGTAGGTCATATAGAAATGAAAAAAGACAATAAAACTTATATGGTTTGGTAACACTCTCTGTGCATCTTAGACTTCTTCTACGAGTAGTTATGTTTAATTTCATTTGGTTTAGCAACTACAATCTTCATTAGAATCCAATAAATTAACAAGCACAAAAAGAAAAAGAAATATTCCCACTTAATCATAACTGAAATAATATAAAAATAGTACCAATTGAACAGATGCCTGATGATGTAGCATAAAAGAGATTATCTTTAAGATACACAAGTAAGGACATAAAGCTTAAAACTTGAAAAAACAAATAATACCTGATAAACATCCATTTATATTTTATCAATTTAGTCTAAATAATACCAATTGAACAGATGCATGTGTATATTTTATGTATGTTTTGAAGCATGTATCATGGTTTGACCATTAAGTATATATTATATACATGGTATATGATCAGAAAGATGAAAATTACGTAAGAATTAAGGAGCTAGTTTTGAGATAAAATTTTACTTGTACTTTGGCGGCAGATGATCAACGACGAGGGTAGCAAGAAAGTACGTGGTTGTATTTATAATCTTATACCAGGATAAAAGAATTGGCCCATACCCACCTCCCCCTGGGGTATGAAAAACCTATATCTCGGGGGTATGGGGAATGGGTATAAAAAATAAAAAATACCCAACCAAACACAAAGTATGGGTTTGACCTATTTTAAACCCATTCCTAATTCCAGATTTGTGTGAACCAAACGACCCCTAAATGATTCCTGCAGTGTATCAGCCTTTACTTGAGTTTGAGAGTGAAGACCTTGAAGGTTCTTGGTAGATAAATAAGTGATCTTCAGTTGTGTCTTTATATCAGAATTTATCTCAAGCTCATCAGCTTTAGCAATGTGCTCTGTCAGAACTTTAGAGCTTAGAATGAAATCAGAATCATTCCACTTCTTGGTCCACTCTACTCCTCTATGAGTTTCATCCCAAGGTACATGAACATCCTGTTCAAAAAAATTTCTTGATCAATGCTTTCTTTCCAAGTACAGAAGCTGGAGTATGAACAGAAACACTATCTTCAGACCTTGACGAAGACTCAGTATGTTCTGACAGAACTAGAGTGTGTGAAGCAACTGGAGATTCAGGAATGACTTCATCTGGATTCTGAGCATCAGAATTTATCTCCATAATAGGTGTTGTTGGAGTAGATGGTATCTCAACATCAACATTTAAAATTGGAGAATGAGTTAGAGATGTCTGAGCTGCTGTAGGAGCTTCAAAATACAGAATAGTAGGAGTGTGCATCCTGTTGATGTCAATTTCAGGACTTAAGCCTGAATCTGCAACTGTAATATCTTCATAAAGAGGAGAGACTGGAGGTGTAACCACTGTATCAGGAACAGTGTCTTGGGCTGTAGCTGGAGGTGGTAGAGATTCAATCATAATTGGATTTGAGATCAGAGGTTCCTGATCCCTTTCCTCAGCTTCTTCAGTATTCTCTGATGGAGGCTTAGCCAAATGCCTCTTAGCCCTCATTTTCTTTAATCTCCTTGCAAATGACAGAGTTGCTTTATCATCAGAGTTTACAGTTCTCTTTCTCTTTAAGGTATCAGAACCTTCAGCTGCAGTTGCTTTTTGAGAACCACAGTTTCAGCTTCAACTGTCACAGGTTCTGATGCATGAACCTGTGCTTCCTCCTCATCATCAAACTCATCCCTTAGAAGCATCCTTCTTCTCTTTATTGGAGATTTAGGAACGGATTGAGCCCTTTTTGGCATGGAAGATGAAGGTCTGATGGTATGTGTTGATGGTTGAGGTTGAGATGATTGTGTTGGTTTGAAATATGTCCTGATGGAGGGTTGAGTTAGTTGAGGTTGAGAAGTTTGAGGTGTTTGTGTAGTGGTGGTAGGTGCTGATGGAGGTTGGGTTGGTTGTACATCAGTATATATGGAGGTGTATGTGGCTGGATCAGAGTTTACTAAACACTGTTTGACTGAAATTGGAATTTGGAGGGGTCTCAAAACAGTTTTCTTATTATCAGTTGATAATAAGTCAGTGAAAGCTCTCTTAGCTAGCTTAAATGGTGAGATCAACTCACTGGCAAGTTATGGTGCATCAGAGCAACAAAAACTGTATATTAGTTGACAGAATCTAGCAAAATAGACTGGATTTCTGTCTTCTGTCATTCTATCCCCAATAAAACCTAGTACAACACTAGCATAGTCAAAATGAGATTGAGTAATTAGAGCATACCCAATTTGCTGACTGAGGATAGGAATGTCATCAAAATTTGAACACTTGTTTGCAAAGATTCTTGTGATGCAAAGAAGAAGAAACTCCATTCCCTCCTTATGTTTGGTCTCTTCAACTGGCCCAGCTTTGCTAATGTCTTTTTGTAATATCCCATATTTTCAGATATTATTATTATTATTATTTGGAATTGTTTATGTGATTTTATGTGAATTTTGGTGAATTATCTGGTAATTGAAGTTATGTTTTGAATGTCTATATGTGATATTCTTTGAGTATTTTAATTATTATATGTCCCTAATAAAATATAGATAATTGTGATATTTTTCTAGTAATTTTTGGGCTGTTATATGATTTATAACGATTTATGGACTTATAAATTATTTCCTGAGTAATTATAAATGTAATATTCCGTATTTATCAGAATTATTATTCTTATTATTTTAATATGTTTATGTGAATTTTTAATTTAGAAGGAATAAAATGGTGAATATTTTATTCCTGTTTGACGAGTTGGTGTTATTAAATGGTAATGTGCTAATTGTTAAGTGTTATATCGATCCTTGTTAATTTCTGAAAATATTTACTTAAATATATTATTTTCAAAAGTTATTTGAAATCCGATCTTATTGATATCGGTAAATTGAAATTATTTTGTAATATCCAGGAAATATTGTGCAATTAATTTTATCATTAAATAATTATTATGTGATATTATGGAAATTTTGGTGAATTATCTGATGATTCATATTTATATTGGGTGTTTATATGTGATAAAGTGTAAGTATTTTAATTCTTATATGTCCAGAACAAAATATAGATAATTTTGGTATTTTTCTGGTAATTTTTGGATTGTTATATGATTTTATAAGGATTTATAGATTTAATAATTATTTTCTGAGTAATTATAAAATTATTTTATAAAGCCGGGAATCGTCCAACTTCAACCGTTTTTGCGTTTTTACAACGCGAAACTCTTCCGAAAACTCCTTTCTAACCTAATATGATAATTCCGGACATTTTCCGTATTTTAACTTTTTCGATCTGGATTACGGTTTGACCCGTGCGCGTCCCGGCATGTAATAACCCCAATTTTTGGAATTTTTGAAACCCTTATGAATAGTGTTTTGCTGATTAAGAAAACTTTTCATGCCACACTATGAAGGGGTTCTTTTATTGATCTTCTGGGATATTATTAGTACTCTATGTGGTATATAAGTGTATGTAAAGATCGTCAGAATCCAAATCCGAACACTTTGATTTTTCCTGAAAATCCACCAGATATCGAAAGAATTGAGTATAAGGTAACATGATAAAAATGATTTAAATTCAAGGATTGTAATAGAGGATCATAAAAGGAATATAATGTATTGAGAAAGGTTAAGGGAACCTAAGTAATAAGATCCCGGGTATGATCCCTCAAACGATAAACGAAAATGAAAGTTAAGCGAACCATATAACAGATCAGCGGTCATTAGCCAAATAATTAAAAGCTAATCAAAGAGATTAGTGGGGATGATGTCATCAAACCAATGATAAGAGGACAAAGGAGGGAGGGTGACATCACATGGTGACATAAGCATGACCAAGCAGGTGTGTTGTTGGTTGAATTATAACCACACAAAAATTACCATGGTAAAAAGGTAACAAAACAAATCAAAATGTCAACCAACCAAGCCAACAATTTATTTTCACCAAAAACACAAAATTTTCTCCCCATTCTTCATCAAGCTCTCGGCTTTTCTTCTTTTCCAAAGAAAGAAAAATCAAAAACCTAGTTCCAAGCTTTGTTAAATTGCAAAGTAATTATCTAAGACTCCTTATGCATAGTTATGGATATCCTATAAGTTTGAGCTCCTAAATCATTCACAATCTCTTCCTAAAAATCATGGAAGAAGATGGTGAATAGTATTTTTCAAGAACTAAATTTTTGTTCTTGAAGTTTTGTTTAGATTAAGCTTGGATAAGGACTTTAAGGGTGATTCCAAGCTATTCACTTGATTCTCCACTCTCCAAGGAAGGTATAAGCCTTCCATACCCTAACTTTATTTGAGTAATTAGGTTTAGTTTTGTTGTTATAATTCATGAGAGGCTTGCTAGTTGTAAATGTAGAGATTAGTTGATTTTGTGAAGTTTTTGGAGTGGTAGTTCTTGGATTGTTGATTAATGAACTTAAGTGTAGTTTAAATTCAAGTTTAAGAATTGTATAAATTGATAATATGGAGTTGTTGGGGCTGTTATGGTGAGTTATGGATGGAATTTTGATTGGGTTGTGATTGTGGATTGATTGTGGGTTGATTTGGAGTGGTTTAAATTTGGGTAATCGCGTAAACATAGCCGTTGTAATGTCCGATTTACTTTAGGCTATTTTTGTTCTTAACATTAGGACCCGTGAACTCACTGCTAGGTTTTGACCATTGCCATGTTTAGATAGTTCATGTAACGAGCTTCGTTTTGATATGTAGTTCGTTTGATTACGATGTGCTGTTTAGGAGAAACGACCGTTTTAAGTAACGACGTTTCGCGAACGAATCATTACCCCTCGCCTTACTTTGAAACATAGGTTAAAGACCAAAAAGGACTAATTGGAGTATGAAACAATTATGTAAAGTGTATTAGGCAGTTGGTAAGACACTCGTGAAAGAATCGCCTTAAAACTCGTAATGGTTAATTTATTAAAAATGGTGGAGCCGAGGGTACTCGAGCGACTTAAGAGAATCAGTAAGCGCAAAGCGAGCGTTAGAGTCTAAATTGGTTAAAGTATAGGTTTATAAGTGACTTTGGTTTAATTCCAACTTATATGTTGTTTATAGGTTACCAGACTCGTCCCAAGCCATTTGTAACCCCCAGTCGCTCAGGCAAGTTTTCTACCCGTTATACTGTTGTTGTGATGTATACATATGTATATGCATTATCTTGTGATAGATGCATAATGGTTAATTAGAAAATTCTTGAAATATATTGTAGCATGTGATATGGTATATATGCATGCCTGTTTCGTAATCTTGATACAAATATCTGTTGATTCAGTTGATAATACCTATGCTAAAGATAAGCGGTATTTGCGTATACCCTTAGTATAGGGGACACAAAGGTGAACACTTTTCTAAAACCGGGAGTCGATGCTCTCGAGTATAATATATATATATATTTATATATATATGAATAGTTTTTAAAACTATGAATCAAATAAGGTTTATTCGATAACCTTATTTTATTAATGAATATTATTTTGAATATTCATTCGAGGGCTTATGACCCCGTTTATTTTATTATTGCATATTATTTTGAATATTCATTCGAGGGCTTATGACCCCGTTTATTTTATTATTGAATATTATTTTGAATATTCATTCGAGGACTTATGACTCCGCTTAATTTATTAATGAATATTATTATTTGAATATTCATTCGAGGACTTATGACTCCGATTATTTACTAATTATTATTCTTAATTTTATTAAAGAATAATGTGTCGATAATCAAACTCACTTTTGATTATTCAAATAAAGATAGTACTTTCGTATAAGTATATCTTTGGTTATTTAATATACATTGCAAGTATAAGTTTTAAAACTTCTACTTTAATTATTTTTATAAAGATTATTCTTTATGAGAATATTATTTAAATAATAATATTCAGATATTTTCTAATATATTGGGACTGATTTATTTTATTAAATCAGCATCACTCCAAACATTCTTAAAAATGTTTTGCGAGTCTTCAAAATGATTTTAAAAGTTAGAGCGGATCCCAAAAACTCATTTTTATATTTAAGATCCTCCTTTCGAAGGGGATTTAAATACTCGCTCAAAACCTGAGGGATCCGGCTCTGTGGTGTATTGTATATTCGCAACAAGGTTGCTATTTTGATAAAAGAATTTTTGATTACTTACCCAACACTCGGGAAGTAAAATTCTTGGAACAAGTTAATCCATTAACAGGCATCGCCTGGGAAATATCGGTGAGTTTTCCTTTCCAACTAGATACGACTTCTTGGTGGAGCCGTATCAACAAGTTTCTACTTGGGGAAAGGGGGGACGAGCTTTACATTTCAGAGTCATGGATTTCATTTGAACTAGGAGTGGCGTAAGTGGTCGAGTAGCGCCGGCCCAGCCTTATTATATTGGCCCAAATGGCCCGGAAGTTCCACTAAGACGGTCCCTTCCTTAGGAGTCCAGTGTTCGGTTGACAAGTAAATCCGACAAGTTCTCCTCTACATGTAGAAAATGGTGGGGTTGCACTACTACGACTGATCATCGTAAGTGGTCTTCCTGGCGCGGCAAACTCCCGTAATGAGTTCATCATCCAATTGGATATTTCTGCACCCAGAGCACTTCAATAGAAAGGCTACGGTTGGGCGATTGTTGAGTGTTGGCAGGGTCAAGTTTTCAAAATGATGTTTGCATCAAATGAAGTATCTCATAACTTCATTTTATTTTGATGATATATTAAAGATTGATTCTATACAAGTTTGTCTTGTAGCTTAATCTATGGGATGAACTATTTATACATTGAACGGTGGTAGTTCAAGTAGTATTCGGAAAAGATATAAGTATATTGGAGTATCTTGTAACTTCATCTTTTAAACTTATATCTAGTTAATGATTGTCTTATGAATGACAAAGGTTTCAGAAAAATGTTGAGACAAGGTTAGATATATGAGATCACCTTGCAATGATATTTTTATACAGTTATACACTGGAACTCTGTGTGTATTATGCATGGAAGAGGACTTCCAAGATTTTGAAAAGTATATATGTATATATACTGAATATTTTGCGACTTCATCGCATTAAGATATCAGCTTGGTTCATTTATTCTTGACCAAGACTTTCATGAGTACTATGAGAATGCTCATATATTGCTAATTATTATACATATTATTTCGGTGGGCTTGTTGCTCACCCTTGCTTTCTTCTTTCATCACACAACATCAGATAGACAAGATGAACATGACCAAGCTCCCAATTCGCGAGCGGATAGGAAACGTTCCGCAGTTTCCTATAGTCGTTGATGTCGCTGTAGCTGAGGTAGGAACTACCAATAGGCTAGGCTTTCAACTTTTGATATACCAGACTTATGTATCTTTATCAATTGTAATAATGGCAAAGAAATGTAAATTTATTCAGAAACCCTTTTAAGGTGTAATGGCATATAATTTTGGAATAAAATGACTCGTGTTATTTTTGGATATTCATCTCTGAGACTATAACTTGTGGTGTGTGTGTTTATTGTAGGGTCACAGTATAGAGTAGTTGATTGTTTATTAAGATTGGGTGTTATTAAGGGAAATGGAACTCGTGACAACCCGGATCCCCGACCCCGGATTTGAGGGTGTTACAGAAATGGTATCAGAGCCAAGCGTTATAAACCTCAGAGGTGATGTGACGTTAAGATAATAAGTCCACTCAGATAAGAAGAACTCTTGCCAAGTTCATAGTCGGACTACCTAACGTAGTACTGACAGTTAAAACCCTTATGGGAATCCTTATAAATATCGTGATATGAGCGTAGTTCGTTACCGTATATGGTAGCGGGACTCCGAGCCCTGAGGTTGAGGAGCAACAACGCGATGATGTTTTATTAGTTATTGGAGATCAGATTGTGGACCCGATAGAGCGTCCTAACACGGGACCAGATGATGTTCATATTGAGGATGTAGCGGTTGAGGATGTTGTCCTAGAAGGGATTATCGCTGAGAAGGATCCTGACAAGAATGAATAAAGGACCACTGAGGAATTGATGACCATGGTTAGGGCAACTACCAGAGGTAGGATTGGCCGGTCACTACCAGAGGTTCGTTCAAGTTTGTAAAGATAGTAGCCCCTTTAACGCGGCTTACTCGTAAGATTGAGAAGTTTGAATGGATAGAGAAATGCGAGAACAGCTTTTAAGTACTGAAGCAAAGATTGGTGACGGCCCCTATGGTGGCATTACCGGATGGAAAAGAAGATTTTCTGATCTGTAGTGACGCTTCGCATAAGGAATTAAGGTGCTTCTTATACAGAACATCAAGGTAATCGTGTACGCGTCAAGACAATTAAGGGAATATAAAATTCGATATCCTCACCCATGAGCTTAGGCTCGTGGCAATAGTTTTGCCCTAAAGATTGAAGGCACTACTTGTATGGAGAGAAGTGCGAGATTTACCTAAGCCATAAGTGCTCTAGTGCATTTTCACGTAGAAAGAGCTCAATATACGCCAGAGGAGGCGATTAGAGCTAATCAAGCATATTGATTGGGAGATTCTTTATCATTCGGGGAAAGCCAATGTGGGGGCTGATGCCCTTAGTAAAAAGGAGAAACTCAAGATGATAATGTCTTTGGGAGAGTTTATGAGAGATTTTGAGAAAATGGAAATAGAAGTGAAGGAAACCGGAGCCGGTACCGAAAAGATGTTTGAGATTGCAATATAGTCCGAATTATCGGAAAAGAACATATTGTGCCAGAAAAAGTGATGAATGAAGGCAGAGAGCCAACAATTAGATAAAAGATTAATACCGAGAAAGATGATAAGGGAATAATGAGGTATTCCTATAGAATTTGGGTTCCAAATGTTCAAGAGCTTAAAGATTAAATCTTAGATGAAAGCTAGTTTGAGAAATAAGATTTAGAGCGAACCCTGAACGTGATAGTCAGGGAGGTCGCCATCAAGATAGAAGGAACCCATAACATAATGGAGTGGAAAATGAGGATTTTAACGTATAAGATAACCCCAAGTATGGGAGAAGGATGAAACATTTCATACTAAGGAAACAGAAAGTCGAGTAAGGAAAGGAGACCCGAGACGGTACTCCTATACGGCAATTCATGGACCTGTCTAAAAAGAACTTAGACTATTATCCCCAACCACCACCTTGAGGAAACAATGCAGTAGGAAATTCTTTCATGACCTTTAAGTCGCTAAGCTCTCAGAGTTCCAAGGAACAGGTTGACCCAGTCGAGGCAAGAGCCTGGCTAAAGGAAATATAGGAATCATTTGAGATTCTAAATGATTGACGAATCACAAAAGACTGTTTTTGTCACTTACCCTCCCAAGAGAGAGGCCACCCGCTGGTGAAAGGCCAAAGAAGGCACGGAGCAAGAGTTTATAATAAACTGATTAAAGTTCAGTCAATTGTTTTCGGGAAAGTAATTTCCAAGGTTATGGAGATAGTGTAAAAGCTTTAGAGCCAGAACAAAGGCAGACGAGTATGATGAATTATGAATCTAAGATTGTAAAAGTTGTAAAGATTCGTTCGGAAGACAAGAATCCCAGAATGACGTGATGTTTGAAGTAAATAATTTGTAGGTTCATGAAATGATTGTAAGAGAAAGAAAAATAAAAAGAAACCGAAGTGGAAAGGAATATAAAGGCAATAGAGTTTGAGGAATGATAAGGGAGTTGGGTATGAAGAAACCCTAAAGAATCATAGTAATAAAAATAGAAAAGTATATGATCGTCAGGATGAGGATGATTCACTATGAGCTAAAGTTGATGATTGAAGGAATAAGAGATACATATATTTTATCCCCTGTGAGTTGGGAGGATTCAAGGAAACCTTGAGATAGTTCGAAGGATAAATAATGAGACGCAGATAGACTGAGGAGACAAGGAAGTAAGAAATTCGGAAAATTGGATGAAGGAAGTGACCTTCAAGAATGTGAAGTGTAATACCGGTGGCTTGATACCCAGGAAGGGAGACGCCAGGAATGAGAGATATCCCAACATTGAGATGACTGTTGAAATAAACAACAAAAGTAAATACGGAATTATTAAGAAGAAGTTCACATTGAACACGACCAATATCTTCCAGAACATCCTTGTTATCGTTACCATATCAAGCAAGAAAAGTAGATAACCGTAGTTATCTTTTGGAGGCCATATTGATTGACCTCATTTTGAATACAGATGTTATTGTGAAATTAGGCATATACTATCGAGGTGGGAAGGATTGAATAAGGCACCCTTATCAGGGATATATGACTTGATTTATCCATGGAAGGATGCATGTACCTTTTTAAAGGTGGAATTAAGGACAGAACATCGGTAACTTAAAATGAATCCTAGGGGATGCATAAAGGTTGGCATTTCACCCTTAATAGGGATAATATGAGTTTTGACAGTATGAATTGGAAAGGATTAATGTAATAACAACCTTTAGGAATCAGTGGAGAAATTTTCCAGAAGCATATAGACAATGGTTCTAGTATTAATATAGGGTATTTTGATATGCCCTGTATCTAGGGAATACAGGAGGAACGATTCAAGGATAACCTTAGAGGTTTTACAAGGAGAAAGGTAATATTCAAAATTCTCAAGAATAGAAATTTTGATAAAGGAAATATGACGTAATAAAAATAATGCCAAGTGGGGCACATGTTAAACCATGAGAAAGTATAGATTGAACCCAACGAAGGTCAAGAATGGTGAAAACAAGAAGGACCCAAGATAAGAGACGTCCTAAGTACGATCGAGAGTCAGTCGTGACAATGATTAACCTCTAAAGACTGAGGCAATAATTTATGGAAAAGTGGTGGTATTTTTTTTTACTCATCAGATTTTAAGGAAAACATCTTCACACAAGCAGTGATTGGAAATGAGGTAGAAAATTTAGTTGGAGATCGTTCAAACGACATTGACTGTAAGGAAATTTTACTATCAGGAAAAGCCAAAGAGGTGGCCGATACTTTAAAGGTAAGAGGATAATTATAGGCTCTTGTGCCAAAGGAATACAGTGATGATGGTTAAAGCTGTGATGATTGTATTATGGTTTGGAAGATTGACATTCCTTCTGATGACTGTGCAATACCCAACCGTAATAGTAGTTGGTAAAGGTTTAATTCATGTAATCGCCATGAGCGGGCTATCTATCTTAGAAGGTACTATCTTGAGATAAGCTAGGACCATGTTTCAAGAAGGACTAAATGAACCTTTGAGTTAAGTCTTCTATTGAAGGCATATGTTTAAAAATGGTATTAACCTGCTAGCTGTAACACCCCCAAATCCGGGGTCGGGGATCCGGGTTGTCACGAGTTCCATTTCCCTTAATAACACCCAATCTTAATAAGTAATCAACTACTCTTTGAAATATTTTGAAGGAAATGAAGTTATGATATACCTCATTAAGTCCCGATATATATATATACACCTATATATATACATACGTTTCCTGAAAACCTCTGTCATGTAAAGTATGAACAGAATTGCAATATCCAATAAATTTGGAAAGGAAAGAATTTTGGCATAAACCTGATATCTTGCTGATCAGGCAAAGATACCAATAAGTAACCTTTTCTACTAGTAGATGGACGAATTCCCCACTGGTCATCACCCTGGTCGCAATAGGACCTTATGCTGGACTGCCACTCAGCCACTTACGCATTTGATGGACTCCCACTGAGCCACTTACACTTTCATGGACGCCCACTGAGCCCATGTTGCTTATGCCGACTCAATAGATGGACTTACTTCCCGAACCTTGGGTAAGTAATCAATTCATTTATCAAAACAGCAACCTCGTTGCGAATATAAAATACACCATAGAGCCGGATCCCTCAGGTTTTGAGCGAGTATTTAAATCCCTTTAAAAAGGAAGATCTTAAATATAAAAATGAGTTTTGGGATCCGCTCTAACTTTTAAAAATCATTTTGAAGACTCGAAAACACTTTAAAGAGTGTTTGGAGTAATGCTGATTTAATGAAGTAAATCAGTCCCAATATTTTTAGAAAATATCTGAATATTATTATTTAAATAATATTCTCATAAAGATAATCCCTATAAAAATAATCAAAGTAGAAGTATTAAAACTTATACTTGAAATGGATATTAAATAACCAAAGATATATTTATATGAAAGTACTATCTTTATTTGAATAATCGAAAATAAGTTTGATTATTGACACCTTATTCTTTAATAAAATAAAGAATATATTTAAATAATAAGCGGAGTCATAATACCTCGAATGAATATTATAAATAATATTCATTAAATAAAATAACGGAGTCATACATCCTCAAATGAATATTCAATTAATAATCATTAATAATATAACTAAGTCATAAGCCCTCGAATGAATATTCGAAATAATATTCAATAATAAAATAAAGGAGTCATAAGTCCTCGGATGAATATTCGAAATAATATTCAATAATAAAATAAAGTTATCGAATAAACCTTATTCAATTAATAGTTTTGAAAACTATAACCATATATATATATATAAATATATATATAAAATCTGCTCGGGATCCTCGACTCCCGGTTTTTGAAAATGTTTTCACCTTTGGGTCCCTGTACTAAGGGTATATGCAAATTACCGCTATTCTCTAGCATAGGTATTATCAACTGAACCAACAGATATATATGGCAAGAATACGAAACAGGCATGCATATATACCATATCACATGCTACAATATATCGCAAGAATTTTCTAATAACAAATATGCATTTATCGCAAGATCATGCATATACACATATACATCACAACAACAGTTATAACGGGTAGAAAACTTGCCTGAGCGACTGGGGGTTACAAATGGCTCGGGATGAGTCTGGTAACCTATAAGCAACAAGTAAGTTAGAATTAAACCAAAGTCACTTGTAAATCTATACTTTAACTAACTTAGACTCTAACGCTTGTTTTGCGCTTACTGATTCTCTTAAGTCACTCGGGTACCCTCGGCTCCACCATTTTTAATAATTTAACCTTTACGAGTTTTAAGGCGATTCCTTCGCGAGTGTCTTATCAACTGCCTAACACACTTACCATAAGTGTTTCATACATTAATTAACCCTTTTTGGTGTTTAACCTATGTTTCAAAGTAAGGCGAGGGGAAAAGTTTCGTTCACGAAACGCCGTTACTTGAAACGGTCATTTCTCCTAAACCGTGCATCGGAATCGAACGAACTACATATCAAAACGAAGCTCGTAACACGAGCTATCTAGAAATGGCAATGGTCATAATCTAGAAGGGGGTTCTCGGGTCCTAATGTTATGCACAAAAACAGTCTAAAGAAAATCGGATGTTACGACGGCTATGTTTACGCGATTTCCCAATTTTAAACCATTCAAAAACCATCCCAATTCAACCTCAAATCAATCATACAACCAACATCCATCCTTATCACATCATAACAGCCCCAATCAATTCAATTTTTAACATTCATACTTATTCCTAAGCTTGAATTTAACTATACTACATTCTTTTAACCAAAACAACAAGATTTACCATTCCATTTCAATACCACTTCAACCCAAACTCTAAACCACAAACATTAAGCTACAATATCACCATAATAATCAAAATCATCTTATTAAACATAGGAATCTAGAGTTTGGAGATGATATACCTTCCTTGAAGTGGTGGGAGTAGCTAGGAAGCCTTAAGAAGCTTTGAGAAGTCTTAGGGATGCTTGGATCTTAAAGGAAAACAAGAAAAATTTCAAGTTAAAAACTTGAAAACACTATTCATTGTCTTCTTCATTGATTTAATGAAGAAGATTGAGAAAGAATTGATGGCTTAAACTCATGATATAGCCCTAACTATGCATAAGGATGATTAGGGAATTAACTCACCAATTTAGGAAGCTTGGATCTTGAATTTTTGAAATTTCTTGCCTTTAAAGATGAAAAAGCCGAGAGCAAATGAAGAACAATGCCTTGGTTTCTTTTTGTTTTGATGAAGAATGAATTATTTGGCTTGGTTGATTTGGTTTTGTTTTGTTTTTGGTTAATTACCAATTTAACCTTGATTTTGTGTGGTTAATAATCCACCACATCTCCTTCCTTCCCATGTCATGCCTATGTCATGTTGTGATGTCATCTTTCCCTCCTTGTCCTCTTCTCATTGGTTGGGTGACATCACTCTCTCTAATCCCTTTGATTAACTTCCTAATTGTTTGCCTAATGACCGCTGATCTGTTATACGGTTCGCTTAACTTTCGTTTTCGTTTATCGTTTGAAGGATCATACCCGGGATCTTATTACTTAGGTTCCCATAACCTTTCTCAATACATTATATTCCTTTTTATGATCCTCTATTATAATCCTTTAATTTAAATCCTTTTTATCCTGTTACCTTATACTCAATTCTCTCCGTATCTAGTGTATTTCCGGGAAAAATCAAAGTGTTCGGAATTGGATTCTGACGATCTTTACATACACTCATATACCATATAGAGTACTAATAAAATCTCAGAATATCCATATCAGAACCCCTACATAGTGTGGCATGAAAAGTTTTCTCATTCAGCAAAAACACTATTCATAAGGGTTTCAAAAATTTCCAAAAATTGGGGTTATTACACTAGCGTTGCTTTGATTGAAACTCTTCTGCAATTTTATCTGCTTCATGTCATGAATGTACGTCAGGATCTGGAGTGTTCTTCATGAATTATGAATGGTGATTATGTTAACTCCTTAGAAGAACTCGATAAGGTAGGTATGGACTTTGTGTGGTTAGATATAAAGATTTCATGGAAAATGAATGACTATAGTAGGTCCGTGATGGACTATAGTAATGCATCAAGGATTCTTTGAATAATGAGCCGATTACAACCGTGAGAGTTGTATTGGAATGGATGTTGAGATTGAGTACCACTAATCGGGTCGTGTTGACGTATAAGTTATCTTTGATAGAAAAAACTAGGTCGATTATTTACCTATTGAATATTTATTCCTTCTATCAATAGAGAGTCGTATTACTATACGAGGAAGGTTGCAGTGCAAGCACAAAATTCTAGTAACGATGATGTCTAGAATGAGGTCCCAGATTCGAGTTTCGATATCGAGGGAGTTTCAAAGGTGATTGTGTATAAGCTCGAGGAAGAGCATGGATCCATAGAATGATGGACGGAATAGCGAATACCTGATGTTGATATATATACGTATATGTTTTGTTCTCCTATGACAAACCTCTATAGTTCAGAGGTAAATTCCAAGCCAGATATTTTGTGGCAGCATAATTTATATATATACAATTCTCTTCAATTCATTCTTTTCTCTCCTTTTCATTTTGTATAAGCTGAGAAGAACAACCCTTCTAGAAGGGGAGGTATTGCCGAATGACTATCTATCTGTGTGATAGAAGCCTAGTAGGATACCACAGGTTGTTTAATTGCTTGTCAAGTACTAAAGGCTGGCCACCTTCTGTACTAACTATGCAATGTAACAAGTGTTCATGATCATAGTGATCTCTTAATAAATTCTTTTACTTCTATATGAAGGACCAAGCTTTCGAAGATGGAGGCAACTAGAGAGGAAGTGGTACCAAGTATGGTGGTATTCCGATTCTAACGCGTTCGTGATACTAAGGTTGACGCGATTATTAAAAGGTTATAGAATGCTAACGAGCAAAGGTGTAACCAGTATAATATTAGGAACGGAAGGTAGTAGCGATTACGAACTGGAAATGAATGGGTATTGAGAAGCAAAAGCTCTAATACTAAAAGCTATAATAAGAGTCTGTGCAATAGACTTGGAAGAATTTGGAATGATCACTTAACGCGGATGAGTTTTCTCACGATAATAGATCGTATGTCAGGTATCGAGATGTCGTCTTATGAGATCTTTGAGGGAAGACAATGTCGATCTCCCTTATGTTAGGATGAAGTAGTAGAGCGCAAGATGCTCGGACCAGCAGTGATTCAAAGGACCAAGGATATAATAGATTTAATCAGAGGATGGCTGGTAGTAGCCCAAGATGGACATAAAAAGTATGTTGATTCGACACAAAAGGACAAAGAATAGGAAATTGGGGACCTAGTAATGTTAAAGGTATCCCTTGGAAAGGATTGATGAGGTTCAAAAAGAAAGGAAAGCTAAGCCTACGAATTGTTGGACCCTTTGTGGTATTAAGACGTATTGGGAAGTTAGCATATGAGCTAGCCCTACCCCCGAACATGTAGCAAGTTCATAACGTGTTCCACGTATCCATGTTAAGGAAGTGTAATTCGGATGCCAGATAAATAGGGGCATATGAGCGCATAGACATGCAACCAGACGTAACCTACATGGAGCAACCAGGAAGGGTTATAGATCAAAAATGGACAAATGCTTAGGAGAAGAGTTATCAAACTAGTTAGAGTTTGATGGTAGAACCATAATGTGGGAAAATTATGTAAGAGTTAGAAAGTGCAATTCTAAGAAAGTATCCCTACTCATTTTCTATCTGATTCTGGGACGGAATCCTTTTAAGAAGGGGAGACTATAATAACCCCAATTTTTGGAATTTTTGAAACCCTTATGAATAGTGTTTTGCTGATTAAGAAAACTTTTCATGCCACACTATGAAGGGGTTCTTTTATTGATCTTCTGGGATATTATTAGTACTCTATGTGGTATATAAGTGTATGTAAAGATCGTCAGAGTCCAAATCCGAACAATTTGATTTTTCCCGAAAATCCACCAGATATCGAAAGAATTGAGTATAAGGTAACAGGATAAAAATGATTTAAATTCAAGGATTGTAATAGAGGATCATAAAAGGAATATAATGTATTGAGAAAGGTTAAGGGAACCTAAGTAATAAGATCCCGGGTATGATCCCTCAAACGATAAACGAAAACGAAAGTTAAGCGAACCATATAACAGATCAGCGGTCATTAGCCAAATAATTAAAAGCTAATCAAAGAGATTAGTGGGGATGATGTCATCAAACCAATGAGAAGAGGACAAAGGAGGGAGGGTGACATCACATGGTGACATAAGCATGACCAAGCAGGTGTGTTGTTGGTTGAATTAGAACCACACAAAAATTACCATGGTAAAAAGGTAACAAAACAAATCAAAATGTCAACCAACCAAGCCAATAATTCATTTTCACCAAAAACACAAAATTTTCTCCCCATTCTTCATCAAGCTCTCGGCTTTTCTTCTTTTCCAAAGAAAGAAAAATCAAAAACCTAGTTCCAAGTTTTTTTAAATTACAAGGTAATTATCTAAGACTCCTTATGCATAGTTATGGATATCCTATAAGTTTGAGTTCCTAAATTATTCACAATCTCTTCCTAAAAATCATGGAAGAAGATGGTGAATAGTATTTTTCAAGAACTAAATTTTTGTTCTTGAAGTTTTGTTTAGATTAAGCTTGGATAAGGACTTTAAGGGTAATTCCAAGCTATTCACTTGATTCTCCACTCTCCAAGGAAGGTATAACCCCTCCAAACCCTAATTTTATTTGCGTAATTAGGTTTAGTTTTTTTGTTATAATTCATGAGAGGCTTGCTAGTTGTAAATATAGAGATTAGTTGATTTTGTGAAGTTTTTGGAGTGGTAGTTCTTGGATTGTTGATTAATGAACTTAAGTGTAGTTTAAATTCAAGTTTAAGAATAGTATAAATTGATAATATGGAGTTGTTGGGGCTGTTATGGTGAGTTATGGATGGAATTTTGATTGGGTTGTGATTGTGGATTGATTGTGGGTTGATTTGGAGTGGTTTAAATTTGGGTAATCGCGTAAACATAGCCGTCGTAATGTCCCATTTACTTTAGGCTGTTTTTGTTCTTAACATTAGGACCCGTGAACTCACTGCTAGGTTTTGACCATTTCCATGATTAGATATTTCATGTTATGAGCTTCATTTTGATATGTAGTTCGTTTGATTCCAATGTACGGTTTAGGAGAAACGGACGTTTTAAGTAACGACGTTTCATGAACGAATCATTACCCCTCACCTTAATTTTGAAACATAGGTTAAAGATCAAAAAGGACTAATTGGAGTATGAAACAATTATGTAAAGTGTATTAGGCAGTTGGTAAGAAACTCGCAAAAGAATCGCATTAAAACTCATAATGGTTAATTTATTAAAAATGGTGGAGCCGAGGGTACTCGAGCGACTTAAGAGAATCAGTAAGCGCAAAGCGAGCGTTAGAGTCTAAATTGGTTAAAGTATAGGTTTATAAGTGACTTTGGTTTAATTCCAACTTATATGTTGTTTATAGGTTACCAGACTCGTCCCAAGCCATTTGTAACCCCCAGTCGCTCAGGCAAGTTTTCTACCCGTTATACTGTAGCATGTGATATGGTATATATGCATGCCTATTTTGTAATCTTGATATAAATATCTGTTGATTCAGTTGATAATACCTATGCTAAAGATAAGCGGTATTTGCGTATACCCTTAGTATATGGGACACAAAGGTGAACACTTTTCTAAAACCGGGAGTCGATGCTCCCGAGTATAATATATATATATATTTATATATATATGAATAGTTTTTAAAACTATGAATCAAATAAGGTTTATTCGATAACCTTATTTTATTAGTGAATATTATTTTGAATATTCATTCGAGGGCTTATGACCCCGTTTATTTTATTATTGAATATTATTTTGAATATTCATTCGAGGGCTTATGACCCCGTTTATTTTATTATTGAATATTATTTTGAATATTCATTCGAGGACTTATGACTCCGCTTAATTTATTAATGAATATTATTATTTGAATATTCATTCGAGGACTTATGACTTTGATTATTTACTAATTATTATTCTTAATTTTATTAAAGAATAATGTGTCGATAATCAAACTCACTTTTGATTATACAAATAAAGATAGTACTTTCGTATAAGTATATCTTTGGTTATTTAATATACATTGCAAGTATAAGTTTTAAAACTTCTACTTCAATTATTTTTATAAAGATTATTCTTTATGAGAATATTATTTAAATAATAATATTCAGATATTTTGTAATATATTGGGACTGATTTATTTTATTAAATCAGCATCACTCCAAACATTCTTAAAAATGTTTTGCGAGTCTTCAAAATAATTTTAAAAGTTAGAGCGGATCCCAAAAACTCATTTTTATATTTAAGATCCTCCTTTCGAAGGGGATTTAAATACTCGCTCAAAACCTGAGGGATCCGGCTCTGTGGTGTATTGTATATTCGCAACAAGGTTGCTATTTTGATAAAAGAATTTTTGATTACTTACCCAACACTCGGGAAGTAAAATTCTTGGAACAAGTTAATCCATTAACAGCCATCGCCTGGAAAATATCGGTGAGTTTTCCTTTCCAACTAGATAAGACTTCTTGGTGGAGCCGTATCAACAAGTTTCTACTTGGGGAAAGGGGAGACGAGCTTTACGTTTCAGAGTCATGGATTTCATCTGAACTAGGAGTGGCGTAAGTGGTCGAGTAGCGCCGGCCCAGCCTTATTATATTGGCCCAAATGGCCCGGAAGTTCCGCTAAGACGGTCCATTCCTTAGGAGTCCAGTGTTCGGTTGACAAGTAAATCCGACAGGTTCTCCTCTATATGTAGAAAATGGTGGGGTTGCACTACTACGACTGATCATCGTAAGTGGTCTTCCTGGCACGGCAAACTCCCGTAATGAGTTCAACATCCAATTGGATATTTCTGCAACACTACCCAGAGCACTTCGATAGAAAGGCTACGGTTGGGCGATTGTTGAGTGTTGGCAGGGTCAAGTTTTCAAAATGATGTTTGCATCAAATGAAGTATCTCATAACTTCATTTTATTTTGATGATATTTTAAAGATTGATTCTATACAAGTTTTGTCTTGTAGCTTAATCAATGGGATGAACTATTTATACATTGAACGGTGGTAGTTCAAGTAGTATTCGGAAAAGATATAAGTATATTGGAGTATCTTGTAACTTCATCTTTTAAACTTATATCTAGTTAATGATTGTCTTATGAATGACAAAGGTTTCAGAAAAACGTTGAGACAAGGTTAGATATATGAGATCACCTTGCAACGATATTTTTATATAGTTATACACTGGAACTCTGTGTGTATTATGCATGGAAGAGGACTTCCAAGATTTTGAAAAGTATATATGTATATATACTGAATATTTTGCAACTTCATCGCATTAAGATATCAGCTTGGTTCATTTCTTCTTGACCAAGACTTTCATGAGTACTATGAGAATGCTCATATATTGTTAATTATTATACATATTATTTCGGTGGGCTTGTTGCTCACCCTTGCTTTCTTCTTTCATCACACAACATCAGATAGACAAGATGAACATGACCAAGCTCCCAATTCTCGAGCGGATAGGAAACGTTCTGCAGTTTCCTATAGGCGTTGATGTCGCTGTAGCTGAGGTAGGAACTACCAATAGGCTAGACTTTCAACTTTTGATGTACCAGACTTATGTATCTTTGTCAATTATAATAATGGCAAAGAAATGTAAATTTATTCAGAAACCCTTTAAAGGTGTAATGGCATATAATTTTGGAATAAAATGACTTGTGTTATTTTTGGATATTCATCTCTGAGACTATAACTTGTGGTGTGTGTGTTTATTGTAGGGTCACAGTACAGAGTAGTTGATTGTTTATTAAGATTGGGTGTTATTAAGGGAAATGGAACTCGTGACAACCCGGATCCCCGACCCCGGATTTGGGGGTGTTACACGGCGCAAAATTTTGGATACGATAATCATTTCGGTAGATCAATAAAACCCGTATTCTTGAGAGACGGGATATTTTTAAATTATTTTTCTCATAGGGGTGTTTTATAAGAAGTTTGGTTTTGATAATTATCCAAATCTCGTATTAAATTGTATTGTTTTTATAGTTACTTAGCGGCTAAGTAATTTAGTTTTGGATCCGATATATAAGTGTAAATTCGTATTAAATTTCACAATGTTTCAAAAAAAAATCATGAAACTTATATTTTATTAGTATTTGAATATTTCTAGAATTTTAAAATTATTTCAAAAAAATTTCGGGTTATATTTACCCGCACGTTTGTTCGTTAAATTGTAAAATGTGGATATGACACGCGATTTATAAATGTTAAAAATTATGAAAATTTTATTTTATTAGTTTTTAAATATTCCAAGAATTTTAGAAGTATTTCGGTTTCATAAAAATTATCGGACCGGGCCCCTATCGGGATGTCAAACCCCACAAAAATCAGACTTTTATTTTTATAAAATCGTGGGACTTCCAAATATTTTATATTGTTGTATTTTTGAAATATTCATAATATTTGGAAAATTTTAATATAAATTTTATATTTATTTAATTAAATATTATTTCCCGCAATTTATTAATTTTGTGCTAATTTTAATTATATCGTATTAATTTTTAATTAAAAAGAAAAAAAAAGAAAAACAAAACAAAAAAAAGGAAAAAAAAGAAAAACAAAAAGAAAAATCCTATAAACTACCCTGGCGTACCCCCACCCCCTATTCATTTTCTTTCCCCCTTTCCACCGCCACCCCCTTCTGTCTATCCCCTGTCTCTCCCCTTATTTTATATGTTTTTCATTTTCAAAAATTCATATCTTCTAATCCATCCGTCCAAATTTCAATTTTTATATAAATTAACGATCAACGCTTCGATACCTACGCAAAGGTATATATATTGCAAGGTTTTGAGGAAATAATTTGCGGGGCATATTTTCGTTATATTTACGTTTTAATTTATTTTCGGGACATTAAAAAGAAGTATAACGGTGTTGATTACTCCACATGGCATCTCAAGGTGTATATGTCTATAGCTATTAATTTCGGATTTTTTCTGGAGATATTTTCCGGACATTAGATATTCTCCTCAGGGTGACCAGAATTTATTTTGGGTAAGGATTCCGAGTTTCTTCTTTTATATTTTGAATATATTATAGCATGTCAGTGTTTATATATTTATTTCGTAATTTTTAGAAGTGGTTGTAGAAGTCATTTTTGACCGTGTTATTCATTTCTGGAGTGTTTATACGCGTAAATATAAATTATTGTGTTGATTGTTGTTGGTTGTGTCGATATGATATCGACTGACAGTCCGAGAAATAGAGGAGGTGCTGTCCGATTTCCAAGAAAATACTATTTTTAGTTCTGAAGATTATTATTTTTATTATTCGAAAATAAATCCAAATTATTTAGTTAATGAATTTTAATTGATTATTTAATTAGAGTTAATTATTTCTTATGATTTAAAAATTCCGAAAAATAGTTTCGAGTTTTAAAATATTATTAAAGCTCGATAAATATTATTAAATGATTTATTCTTATTTTATTCATATTAAATAAACCGTTCGTCTGTTTAATACGAAATGAGCGCGTATAGACTCATAAAAATATTCCGCTTTCATTAAAAATACTTTCTATACCTAAATTATTTTGTTTCGGTGACTCGATTGTTTTTGCAAATCATTCTGAGTCACTTATTTATCTAAAATACGTATTTTGACCCAATTTCAGTTTTAAACGTACCGAGTTGAACCTTTTGACGAACCGAGTCATATGTGATACGAATTATGTGATACGTGGATTATATGCTTACGTATGATATGAATTACGTGTGTAAGTGGGTCAATGATCTTGTGTTTGGATATCTGGCTTCTAGCAATCGTAGGAGCAACATATCAGTAAAGTGTTGAAAAGAGAGACGGTGATGTTTTGAGACAGAATTTCAGAATAGATGTGTCATTGCGAGTGTGACTAACTGCTTAAATCAAAGGCAAGTATCTCTATCATCACTTATTGTTCAAGTGATATTTATTTTAAATCTTTTTATGCAAGTATTGCTTTCCCTATTCTCAGTTCTAAATAGATAAATATTTTACATATCGCTGAAATAAATGATTCCGTTTACGCAAGTACTAATCTACTATTCTATGTTCATAATAACTAAGTGATTTTACTTACCAAATTACTGGATTTATAAATGTTTTGGATTTTGATAAAGATGATTTGGTTGTGAATATTCCTACCCAAGAAATGGGGGAATAAAATTATTTTGGGTGTCAATTATTATGACCCCTTTATCAAGATAAGGCTTTAAGATTGGATAATAATTGCGTAAGTAACCGGGACGGACGGTCCAGCGGAGGTCTATTTCTAAGTGTCGTATGGAATATTATGACACAATTTTTGCCACATGCAGGTATATTGCCTTTTGTTTGAGTACTCGTGTTTTGGGGTCATGTTTCTATGAATCATGACTCAGTGCTATCACACGGGCTGATCAGCATGTAATAGTACGTCCGTCGGAGAATGATCCCAATCTAAATTATCATATCATTTTTGATATTCATAGAATAAATGATTTATCAACTGTTTTGTTTTGGAATAATGGTGAAATGCAGTTTTTATTCTGATTTATGCTGATACTTACTTTGTTGTTGAATATCAAAGGTGGTATTAGTATAGATGATTGATGTTGACTTCAGTATGGGATGTTGTGAGCATCAAAGTTCGTATTGATATCTAATTTGATATGACAACAAAATGAGTATTAATTTCAAGAGTTCGGTTTTGAGTAAAGTTTATAATTCAATCCATAATCATTGTTTCATATTATTGTTGTTTACGATATTTCCGTAAACACTGTTTTACGAGTTTTATCCTCGTCAAGATTCAAAGTATTGCTGAAGCATTTCGCTCGAAAATATCAAAAAGAGATTTTAATACAGTGAGAAATAATTATCCGATTTTTAATAAATTTCCCGTTTCAGCAATTATGATTTTAAATGTTATGCGCTATTACAGACGTCGGTTTTATATTAAACGACCATATATATATATTACAATGATCTTGCTGAGCATTTCTTCCGCTCATACTTTCCTGTTTTTAAATTTAACCTCCAGTGAGGATTAGCTTGCGTTATTTAGCCGCGTAATTTGAAGAAGGAAAGAAGAAGCTCTTTGAAGGTGGTTGGTCTAGAGTTTGCGAACTAGTGTAAGTTCTATTATGTAAAGTTGTTTATATTATATTATATCATAATTGTGTTATTTTATAGTTGGGCCTAGTATACTTCTTTTCGAAGTTATACTAGTGGGCTAATATTGAACTGGAATTGGTTGAATAAAGTTTTAAAAGAAAGTGAAAAATTTATTGGTGGAATTTGGATATCTTGTTTCTAGAACTGTAACCTTAAAAGATCTTGGATTAGTTGGGGTCATAGATGCTAAATATCTTCCACTGCCATTTATTTATTGATTAAATAGGTTATTTTGGATTGAGGTTTCATAGTGACGACCAAATCCCCTGACCCCGGATTTGGGGGCGTTACAGGTTGGTATCAGAGCCGAGGTTATAGTAAACTAGAAACGAGAGTGTGTAGGAGTGTGTATAGCTATTTGAGGACGTTTGAGCTCTATCGAGTTCCTGTTGGACTATTGGACGTAGTACCAACGAGTAAGTGAAGATAGGCGCATTTGTTTGAGATGGTTGTGCTGAGCTGGATGGAACTGCGAGAAGCTGCAAATTTCTATTGTGGAATTGTTAGGGCGGAAAACACGCACGAATAATACACACAAGTATACGTGTTCACAAGTAATATAGAATACTTTATAGTTCGTTCCCACAGAGACTCAGATTAATTATGCTCAATTAACACTCACTCACCAATGTATGATTACTTCTCAATGTTAAGACAATAACACATAGAATTGATTAACTAATTATTAACTAGAATTAACTACGAGAATTAAACACTTAACAGACACATGAATTATCAATATTAAACACACATGAGATCATAACTTCATTACTACTTCCTTCAATAGTTATTGTTATTACCCTTAGCATGTAACGGTGATGATATTAATCGAACAACACTAAACTGATAAAAGCCAACTTTCGTTGTACCAATAACATTCTACCAAACATCCACAATTAAGATAGAAGTTGAATAGTCATCAATTATGTTGAGACCCTATATGTCTACAGAATTTGACAACATAACGATTTAAGCACAAGTTATTCCTTATGATTACTCAGGGCAAGTAAAACGGTTAGAGTTACCTACTAATCATGTATACACATACATGAACCTATGCTAGCATGGCAAGTTCTAAATTTCAAGCTCCACCGTCGCTTCACAAGAGATTAACACCCTATCCTATATGTTCGCGACGCACATAAGACGAATAAGCACAACCAATACTAGATATCATACAATCATCACACACTAAGGTATTAAACAACTAACTAAAGAATTCCATAGCAAATCCGTTACGACCCCATGATCACGATTAGCCCATGATTGAACTCATCATCACCATGGGTTCATATGAAAACATGATAATAAAACACACAAGAATAATTAATAAAACTACTTATATTAAACCAGAGTACGTCACAAGAGTAAATAGGTTCAAAGTAAAGAAAACTAGCATCAACTGTTACAACGAATAAAGGAATCACAAGAAACAATGCCTCCTCTTCGTTGCGGTGTGCTAAAACGGTCTTCTTCCTTATCTTCTTGCTCCTCGATTAATACCACGATTCAACACACGTGAAACGTCTCTGAAAACTACTTATATAGAAGCCCCACAAAACCCATCCATCTAAGAAGTCAGAAGTCCAGCAGAACAAGAACTCTAAAAAATAGATTTCTAATTCGCGCCCCTGAGCGGCCGCCCAGCAATCCTGAGCGGGCGCCCAGCTTCCTGAGCGGCCGCCCAGCCAGGCTGAGCGGGCGCCCAACACCTTTCTGGAAAATTAATTATTTTGCTCCCGTTCTCTGCTGCATTCTGCTCCTATCTTCCTACTTGCAATTCCAAACACATACTAAGGCTTATTCTTGATGAAATCTCCCCACAAATGCAAGTAATACCCTGAAATGCATAAATACTAGAAAAACACATTAAATACACAAAATACTTGATTTCAAGTCATCAATTCAAGCCATAATAAGACGTTCTAAGTGGTATAAATGCCACTTATCACACCCCCAAACTTAAATCGATGCTTGTCCTCAAGCGTTACAGATTCAAAAACAAAACAAAAACATGCATGGATGCAATCTACATGAAATACAACGATCCCCCTCACTACGACCAAACCAACCAATTCACGACATCTCAACAAATGCAATTAGGCGAATAAAGATCAATCAAATCATGCAAACTAACATACAACCAGAAACATGGTGTGTGCGGATGCTTAACAGATATGCTTCGAAACTAGATTAATTATCATAACTCGACTATCCTCAAGGCAATCACATGATTATACGAAGAATAAATTCTAGGCACAAAATGACTTAAACACTTCTAGATTACTGGAGCTTATTGCAGAATCATGCTTTTTATTCAACACAACAACAATGCTTATTTGACCGTGCAATGAGTGAGGTCCACAAAAGACTTATACAATGGCATCCATTTAGCGAGCGTTAGGTTAGCGGATCCCAGACTATAAAATCCTTAGGTCACTAGGCACAAAGTCCCCTAAGAATTTAATAACTCGAACACCAAAGAGCCCACTCATGGTCAATTATGCATAAACACATACTTCTTTTTATTTTTCTTTTTTTTCTTTTTTTTATTTTTTTCTCTTTTTTTTTATTTCAAATTTCTGAGCAAGTGTGTTTCGCTCCATCTTGCTCAACCCTAGACTACTCGCATAAAAATACGAGCCGACTACTAGCCATTTGATGCCTAGCCATAATTAGCAATGAATTCCAATTTTTACTCCAATGTTTTCTTTTCATGCCTTTTATCATTAAGAACCTATTATAAATTCTAAGCATAATTAATAGATTAACCTTGAAAACCATCAAACCATGACAACAATCTGGTCCTTAAGCATACTCTAAGACTTAGTGAAATTACAAGTGTTTCTAGCAGGCATGTCATCCTACAAGACTCAACATCACTCTAACGCTATCACTACACTCGCATCAATATCACAAATCAATTGGTAAAGCAACACAAAAGGGATCATGGTAAATGCATGAGCTAAATGACATGATAAATAAAGCTATAAAATAAAATAAAATAAAAACTATATGGCAAAAATATGCAATTATATGAACTAAACTATCATGAATATGCAAGACACACACACAAAAATATTCCTTAACTACCACCCCAAACTTAAAATCTTCACTGTCCCCAGTGAAGGTAGTAGAAAGGAACTCAGGGTATGCCTACTCGGAGAAATCATCATCATCACCCTTAGAGGGTTGAGTATAAGGAGGCCGATAAGCAGAGTCCTCACCAAAAATGGGCCACTGGATGTCAGCTCTAAGGCCTCTAAAAGTAGTCCCAAGTGCAAGGGTGAGCTCCTGAGCAAACCTACTCAGCGTCTCGTGCATAGCATCCATCCTCCTCGACAGCCTCCTATACTGAGCATCAGCCATCCCAGCACCCTTCTAAGCTCTCGAAGAGCCTGCCTCATCATGCCCCGGCCTAGCCATGGTAGCACCCGCTGCTGGACGTCCTCCTGGAAGATGATAACCCAACCCATGCTCCTCGGGCTCTCCATCCGTCCACTCCTGCATTACATTCAGACTCCCTAAATCAATAGGAGCGACCGGCATCTGCAACTGCTCATGAGAAGGCCAATGAATTCCCACTGCTCGACATAGCTTCGTGATAGTAGATGCATAAGGGGTATTCATGTGCTTCGCTCCCCTCAAAAACTTCAGAATTCATTGGTAGATGAACTCACCAAGGTCCACATAATACTCCTCATTCAAAATACCCCATAACAACCTTGCTTGCTCAACTATAACCTTATGTGCATGTGAAGTAGGCAGAATATTAGCACAAATAAAGGCATTCCATGCACGGGCATACCTGTTCATCACAATCGCCGGAAAAGAATGATACTCATTAGTCCCAGTCTTGAACTTCCAAACCGTGCCCGGTTGACAGAGAGTAGCACGAATCAAATCCAAATCAAACTCCTCGGAAGGCTTCTCATTTGAATTCTCCTCCGTGGGCTTCCGCTGTCGCTGCCCAATCACACGGCGAATCGCCTCAGGATGATAATCCACCGTTAGCCCACGCACAACAGAAAACCCATTCTTTTCAGCCTTTGCGTTCGCATAGAACTCGCGAACTACGCTCATCGGAACCGCCTCTGGCGACTCACAAAAAGAAATCCAACCCTTTTCAGCAATCATCGGCAACAACTCACCATCCCTCCCCGATGGTAAGAATCCCTTCTCCTTCAAAATCGGCTTACCCAGAAGCCTAGTATACTCCTCCTCAGCAGCCCTATCAAACAAATGAGGTCTCGCAGCAGTACCCCTCGAAGAATCAGCAGTAGGAACAGTGATGCTGATATCAATAGTCCTGGATCTCTTGGGTGCCATTGAAACTGAGAAAAAGTGTTTAAGATTTGTGTTTTTGGAATATGGGAGAGAGTTTTAAGGTTGAAAGTGTATGGGGGAGTATATGGAATAGTTGTATGTATATATAGGGTAGAGATTAGGGTTAGAATTTGATTAGGAGTGGGGTTGAGGGTTAAAAACGTGGTTTTATGGGAAAAGGATTCATGGGTAGTGGGTTGTGTTTTTAGTTTTGTGTTTTCTGATTTTTTTTGAATTTTATAAGGCTAAAAAAATTTCAGGAATTCGGGGGCTGAGCGGCCGCCCAACAGAGCTGAGCGGGCGCCCAGATGGTGACTGGAAAAAAAAAATTCTTGCCCTTTTTTCTGATTTTTTTGTATTTTTGGGTAGGTTACTGATTCCTAAGGGTTCCTATAATAACAAATCTTGGGTTGCCTCCCAAAAAGTGCTTCTTTTACATCATTAGCTTGACGTAGCGTACCTTGCTCAAGTTGACAATAAAATGGCACTAACCACTTCCCGGTTTTCCGTGTCCCCATAGTAATGCTTCAAATGCTGACCATTAACCTTGAATTCTTGGCCTGGATCATTCTCAAAAATCTCCACCGCTCCATGTGGAAACACAATTTTGACAATAAAAGGTCCAGACCACCTTGATTTCAACTTTCCAGGAAAAAGTCGGAGATGAGAGTTAAATAAAAGAACTTGCTGCCCCGGCACAAATGACTTAGGATATAGCTTCCTGTTGTGCCACCTTTTCACTTTTTCCTTGTACATTTTGTTGTTCTCGTACGCTTGGAGTCGAAATTCATCAAGTTCATTTAACTGAAGCATTCGCTTCTTCCCAGCTGCATCTAGATCAAGGTTCAACTTCTTCAATGCCCAATAAGTCTTATGCTCAAGCTCCACAGGTAAATGACATTCCTTACCATAAACAAGTTGAAACGGGGACATTCCAAGTGGAGTCTTGTATGCTGTTCTATAAGCCCAAACAGCTTTATCGAGCTTTAAAGACCAATCCTTCCTTGACGGATAAACAACTTTCTCTAGAATGCACTTGATCTCTCTATTAGACACTTGCGCATGACTATTTGTTTATGGATGATAGGCAGTAGCAACACGATGATTCACATTGTAGCGCTGCATCATAAAAGTGAACATACGGTTACAAAAATGCGACCCCTCATCACTTATGATTACTCGTGGCGTTCCAAACCTTGTGAAAATCTGCTTATGAAAAAATTCAACACTACCTTTGCATCATTCGTCGGTAGAGCCTTGACTTCTACCCATTTTGAGACATAATCGACTGCCAGCAAGATATACTGATTATTACAAGATGAGATAAATGGTCCCATGAAATCGATTCCCCAAACATCAAAGACCTCGACTTCAAGCATCACATTTAACGGCATCTCATCCTTCCTCGTAAGATTCCCCACTCTTTGGCAACGATCACACCTTAAAATGAACTGATGTGCATCCTTAAACAAAGTAGGCCAGAAAAAACCTGCTTGCAGAATACGAGCTGCTGTCTTTTCAGCACCAAAATGTCCACTATAAACTGTGGAGTGGCAGTCTCGTAATATCCCCTCCGTCTCACAGAATGGGATACATCTCCTGATGATCTGGTTAGCTTCTTGTCTAAAAAAATACGGTTCATCCCACATGTACCATTTCATCTCATGCAGAAATTTCTTCTTTTGAGCAGTATTCATATTAGGAGGCATTATATTGCTGACAAGATAGTTCACAATATCTGCGAACCATGGCTCTTCCTCCTGAACTGCGAACAACTGCTCATCCGGAAAAGATTCGTTGATCAATGTCTTATCATGTGAAGTAGAATCGGGATTCTCCAATCTAGAGAGATGGTCAGCTACTTGATTCTCAGTACCTTTTCGATCCTTGATCTCTAACTCAAATTCCTGTAGCAAGAGCACCCAACCAATAAGTCTAGGCTTCGAATCCTTCTTGGAAACCAAATAGAGAATGGCCGCATGATCAGTGAATACTGTCACCTTTGTCCCAAGCAGACAAGATCAAAATTTTTCGAAACCAAAGACTATAGCCAAGAGCTCCTTCTCAGTAGTGGTGTAGTTCATTTGAGCTCCATTTAGAGTCTTACTAGCATAGTAGACCACATGAAAAATATTATTCTTGCGCTGCCCAAGAACTGCTCCCACCGCATAATCACTCGCATCACACATCATCTCAAAAGGCTCTGTCCAATCAGGTGTCGTAATAACCAGTGCTGTTATCAAACTCTTCTTGAGAGTCTCGAATGCCGCCAAGCATTCATCATCAAATTTGAAAGGCACATCCTTCTCGAGCAAGTTGCACAACGGCTTAGATATCTTCGAGAAGTCCTTAATAAAACACCGATAAATACCCGCATGACCAAGAAAACTATGGATTCCTTTCACAGAAATAGGTGGTGGAAGATTTTCAATGACTCCCACCTTGGCTTTGTCCACCTCAAGACCCTTGCTAGAGACCTTATGCCCATGAATAATGCCTTCACGCACCTTAAAGTGACATTTTTCCCAATTGAGCACCAAATTAGTTTCCACACACCTTTTGAGCACCGCACGAAGATTATTCAAACATTTATCATACGAATGTCCAAAGACGGAGAAGTCATCCATGAACACTTCGACATTATTTCCAATCATATCAGAGAATATAACCATCATACATCTCTGAAAAGTGGCAGGTGCGCCACATAAGCCAAACGAAACTCTGCGAAAAGCGTACGTGCCAAATGGACAAGTGAAGGTAATCTTTTCTTGATCCTCTGGTGCAATGCAAATCTGATTATACCCCAAATAGCCATCCAGAAGACAATAATACTCATGACCGGCCAACCTGTCAAGCATCTGATCAATGAATGGAAGAGGGAAGTGATCCTTTCTCGTGACCTTGTTCAACTTTCTATAATCCATGCATACCCTACATCCTGTGACTGTTCGAGTGGGTATGAGCTCGTTCTTCTCATTTGCTACCACAGTAATACCTCCTTTCTTAGGTACACATTGCACGGGGCTCACCCAAGAACTGTCAAAAATAGGATATATGATTCCTGCATCCATCCACTTCAGAATTTCTTTCTTCACCACTTCTTTCATGATAGGATTAAGTCGTCGCTGTTGCTCAACAGTTGGCTTACTACCTTCTTCTAGCAGAATTTTATGCATGCAGTATGAAGGGCTGATCCCTTTGATATCTGCTATAGTCCATCCAATAGCCGATTTGAATTCTCTCAAAATCCTCAAGAGCTTGTCCTCCTCACTACCTGAAAGGTCAGATGCAATAATAACAAGTAAAGTAGATGCATCACCTAAAAAGGCATACCTCAAGTGTTCAGGCAATGGTTTAAGCTCCAAAGTAGGTGCTTCCTCAATAGATGGTTTGAGCTTTCCTTCAACATTCTTGAGATCAAAAGTACCAAGAGATTCAAATGGCATGTCTAGCTTTCGCCTCCAAGGAGAAGCATTTAGATATTGTAATTGCTCATTGTCATCCTCATCATCACTGTCAAACTCCCCCACTAAGGCTTTCTCTAATGCATCAGACATTAGCATATGATCAAGTTCTGAAGTTACCGCAAAATCAATCAAATCCACCTTTAAGCACTCCTCGTCTTCTGGAGGGAATTTCATCGCTTTGAATATATTGAATGTCACATCCTGATCCTGCACCCTCATAGTAAGTTCACCTTTCTGCACATCTATCAAGGTACGGCCTTTAGCCAAGAAAGGTCTTCCAAAGATTATGGGGATCTTCTTATCTTCCTCGAAATCCAAAATGACAAAGTCTGCAGGGAAGAAGAGCTTATCCACCTTTACTAACACATCCTCCACTATGCCTCGTGGATATGTAATAGAATGATAAGCCAATTGTAGAGACATGTAGGTAGGCTTTGGATCAGGCAGATTCAACTTTTTGAAGATAGACGACATCAAATTGATGCTTGCTCCCAAATCACACAGGCATTTATCAAAAGACAACTTACCAATGGTACAAGGAATGGTGAAGCTACCTGGATCTTTAAGCTTTGGAGGTAATTTATGTTGCAGCACAGCACTGCACTCTTCCGTTAAAGCAACGGTCTCAAGGTCATCCAGTTTCACCTTCCTTGAAAGAATACTCTTCATGAATTTCGCATAACTAGGCATTTGATCCAGAGCCTCAGCGAAAGGTATATTGATGTAAAGTTTCTTGAACACCTCCAGAAACTTACCGAACTGCTTATCCAGTTTTTGTTATTGCAATCTCTTAGGGAAAGGTGGTGGAGGATAGAGCTATTTCTCCCCTGTATTACCCTCAGGTAGAGTGTGTTCAACAGTAGTCTTCCTTGGTTCCACCGCTTTCTCCTTTTGCTTCTCTTCTTCATCACCAACTTCAGCTTCTCCGTCTTTTGCTTTTTCAGCATCAACAACTTTTCCAGACCTTAAGGTAATAGCCTTGACTTGCTCTTTAGCTTCCTTCCTTCCTGGCACTTCAGTATCACTGGGAAGCGTTCCAGGTTGATGATTGAGCACTGCATTGGCTATTTGACCGATTTGATTTTCCAAGGTCTTTATAGAAATAGCCTGACTTTTGCACAACAACTTAAGTTCCTCGAAATCAGCACTAGAAGGTGGAGCACCACCTCCTTGTTGAGGATATGATTGCCTTTGAGCATACTGCTGTGGTTGCTGGAATCCAGGTGGATTAAACTGTTTACTTATGCCTTGCTGATATGGTTGCTGAATAGCATTCTGAGTATTGCTCCAGCTGAAATTGGGATAATTTCTGTTGTTAGGATGATAAGTAGCTGGCACAGGCTGCTGCGGTCGCTGATAATTGTTCACATACTGAACAGATTCATTAACAATAGAACACTGATCCGTAGCATGAGAATCTGCATAAAGCTCACAGACCATAGCTATCTGATTGACTCCATAGGTGGCTAAAGAATCGACCTTCATAAACAGCACTTGGAGCTGCGCTGCAATAGCTATAGCTGCATCAACTTCCAAAATACCTGCTACCTTCCCAGACATCATCCTTTGAGTTGGGTTTTGATGCTCATTTGCAGCCATAGATTCAATAAGATCATAAGCCTCAGTATAGCTTTTGGCCCACAAGGCGCCTCCAGCTGCTGCATCGAGCATGGGCCGAGATTGGGCCCCTAAACCATTATAGAAACCAGTGATCACCATCCAGTCAGGCATACCATGTTGTGGACACTTTCTCAACATCTCCTTGTAGCGCTCCCAAGCTTCACACATAGATTCTGTTGGTTGCTGCGCAAACTGAGTAAGAGCACTCCTCATAGCTGTAGTCTTCGCCATTGGATAGAACTTTACCAGAAACTTTTACGCAAGATCTTTCCAAGTAGTGATGGACCCAGCTGGTTCAGAATGTAACCAGTCTTTAGCTTTATCCCTCAGAGAGAATGGGAAAAGCCTCATCTTGATAGCCTCATCAGTCACACCATTATATTTGAACGTACTACAGATCTCGACAAAATTCCTGATGTGCATGTTGGGGTCTTTAGTTGCAGCACCTCCGAAAGAAACAGAATTCTGCACCATCTGAATAGTGCCCGGCTTGATTTCAAAAGTGTTAGCTTGAATAGCCGGATGAAGGATGCTTGACTGAATGTCATCAATTTTTGGCCGAAAAAATTCCATAAGAGCTGCATCTGCCGAAACTATACGATCACCCATGATTACTGGTTCTTTCTGCTCACTCTCTTTATCCGAATCTTCAAAATCTATCTTCTCCGGAATATCAAGAACTGAGTCTGTCTCCTCAGTCGTATATAAAGTCCTCTTGCGAGTACGAGAACATGTTTGCATAAACGCTCGCTAAAGTACCTGAAACACAACCGGAAACGATAAGTAACACGTCTTAATCAATGAGTCCTAATGACCACTGACGATAAGTACATAAAATAAACAAATACGCCGAGACCCCGGCAGCGGCGCCAAAAACTTGTTAGGGCGGAAAACACGCGCTAATAATACACGCAAGTATACTTGTTCGCAAGTAATATAGAATACTTTCTAGTTCGTTCCCACAGAGACTCAGACTAATTATGCTCAATTAACACTCACTCACCAATGTATGATTACTTCTCAATGTTAAGACAATAACACATAGAATTGATTAACTAATTATTAACTAGAATTAACTACGAGAATTAAACACTTAACAGACACTTGAATTATCAATATTAAACACACATGAGATCATAACTTCATTACTATTTCCTTCAATAGTTATTGTTATTACCCTTAGCATGTAACGGTTATGATATTAATCGAACAACACTAAACTGATAAAAGCCAACTTTCGTTGTACCAATACCATTCTACCAAACATCCACAATTAAGATATAAGTTGAATAGTCATCAATTATGTTGAGACCCTATATGTCTACAGAATTTGACAACATAACGATTTAAGCACAAGTTATCCTTATGATTACACAGGGCAAGTAAAACGGTTAGAGTTACCTACTAATCATGTATACACATACATGAACCTATGCTAGCATGGCAAGTTCTAAATTTCAAGCTCCACCATCGCTTCACAAGAGATTAACACCCTATCCTATATGTTCGTGACACACATAAGACGAATAAGAACAACCAATACTAGATATCATACAATCATCACACACTAAGGTATTAAACAACTAACTAAAGAATTCCATAGCAAATCCGTTACGACCCCATGATCACGATTAGCCCATGATTGAATTCATCATCACCATGGGTTCATATGAAAATATGATAATAAAACACACAAGAATATTTAATAAAACTACTTATATTAAACCATAGTACGTCAGAAGAGTAAATAGGTTCTAATTAAAGAAAACTAGCATCCACTGTTACAACGAATAAAAGAATCACAAGAAACTATGCTTCCTCTTCGTTGCGGTGTGCTTAAACGGTCTTCTTCCTTATATCCTTGCTCCTCGATTAATACTACGATTCAATACACGTGAAACGTCTCTGAAAACTACTTATATAGAAGCCCCACAAAACCCAGCCATCTAAGAAGTCAGAAGTCCAACAGAACATGAACTCTAAAAATCAGATTTTTAATTCGCGCCCTTGAGCGGCCGCCCAGCAATCCTGAGCGGGCGCCCAGGTTCCTGAGCGGCCGCCCAGCCAGGCTGAGCGGGAGCCCAACACCTTTCTGGAAAATTAATTATTTTGCTCCTGTTCTCTGCTGCATTCTGCTCCTATCTTCCCACTTGCAATGCCAAACACATATTAAGGCTTATTCTTGATGAAATATCCGCATAAATGCAAGTAATACCCTGAAATGCACAAACACTAGAAAAATGCATCAAATACACAAAATAATTGATTTCAAAACATCAATTCAATGCATTATAAGACGTTCTAAGTGGTATAAAATGCCACTTATCAGGAATCTTTCGAGACTACTACAATTTGACGATGATGAAGATTATCGATATCCTTAAAACGTGAAAAAGTGTCTAAAATCTGATGGCGAGTCAACAGAAGAGTTCAAATTGAAGATAAATATTAAGACATTGGCAATACCTTCTCTTTCTATAATTTCTTTTGACATCTCTCAAAAAGAATTATCAGTTAAAGGATATATTCCCTAACACTCATTTAATCATTTTATGCCAGAATTTTGTTTTCTGGATTTCATTTTTCTCCAGAAATATCAGCTTTGAAATCTTTCCAGTTTATTCATTTGATTTTGGATTCCTTTGATATTCTTTTATTTTGACTGAGATGAACAACCCTAACTTTATGGGACACAAGGTATACCTGTCTGTGTGATAGGAGTTGGATGGTGTTGTGGATAAAAAACTAAGGTTATTACTTGCTGTATTTAATACTAAGATTCGGGAGCTCAAGGCCTTTAATGGCTGCTCTCGTGTTTCGTGACTCAATCTGCCTTTACGAGATGCCTACGTATCTCTGTGAATTAGAGAATCAAGCCAAAAAACGTAGTTCTGATTGGTGGGGGTGAGACCCCTTATATAGATGTTGGGAGTCCTTGAATTGGACTTGGTATAGGAGACTTGGTGGGCAAGTCTTATAATTAGTATGGACTTTGGAGTCCTAGATAGTAGGAAACTGATTCCTTATCCTTTTAGGTCCCCTTGAGGCTAATCTCCAAGGATTTATATCCTTATCGGGACTCTTTTCAACATCTGATTTGTCCCTTATTAATTAATTACGAAATTAATTAATAATCAGGGCTTTTGGGCCTTTTTTATTCCATCAGGCCTGATCTGGTCCATCAGGCTTAACCTTTCTGGTCTGAGTATCATATATCTTTTTATTGGGCCTAGCAGCCCACGGCTTGTACAATTAATGCAGTATTTAATTATACAAGCATACTTTATTTATCCCTATCATTTGCCCCCTAACTTTTGGGAAACATTGATTAGGTTTCGCAGAAGTTAAGTCTATTCGTTCCCTTACAGGGTTTCGTTTTTCCGTAAAGTGTGGAGCGACCTACACATTTATAATGAATTTTTCCTTTTATTCAGGAATTATCTTAATTTTCAGGAATTTTTCCCTTATTTCCGGGATTTTTTCCTTATTTTCTGGATTTTCCCTAATTTTCTGGGATTTTTCCCTAATTTTCTGGGATTTTCCTAATTTTCTGGGATTTTTCCCTAATTTTCTGGGATTTTTCCCTAATTTTCTGGATTTTTCCCTAATTTTCTGGGATTTTCCCTAATTTTCAGATTTCCAGCCCTTTTTCGACCAGGATCCTAGTCGAAATTTCGACCTGGATCCTAGTCGAAAATAGGGGTCAGCCTTGCCATCCTGGTCGAAAGAATTCGACTAGGATCCACGACCTGGAATTCGACCAGGATCCTAGTCGAAATTTCGACCTGGATCTAGGACCTGGAATTCGACCAGGATCCTAGTCGAAAATTCGACCTGGATCTAGGTCGAAAATTCCACCTCTTTTTTTTTTTTTAGCTTCTTGCCATGAGCCCATCGACTAGGATTTCGACTAGGATTCTAGTCGATATTTCGACCTGAATCCTGTTCGAAAATTCTTTGATTTTCTTGCTTCCTGGTCGAAGGATTTCGACTAGGATTCACGACCTAGAATTCGACCAGGATCCTAGTCGAACTTCGACCTGAGTTTTTAATCCTTTTTTTTTTGAAAGATGCTTGGTTTATTCGACCTCATTCCTGGTCGAAGTTTCGACCTCAATTCAGTCCCGTTATTCCAGCTACTTGCCATGAGCCTATCGACTAGGATTTCGACTAGGATTCTAGTCGATATTTCGACCTGAATCCTGTTCGAAAATTCTTTGATTTTCTTGCTTCCTGGTCGAAGGATTTCAACTAGGATTCACGACCTGGAATTCGACCTGGATTCTGGTCTTTTTTACCCGTTATTTTCGGGTGTCTGCTCGAAAGATTTCGGGCAGGATTCACGACCTGGAATTCGACCTGGATTCTGGTCTTTTTTACCCGTTATTTTCGGGTGTCTGCTCGAAAGATTTCGGGCAGGATTCACGACCTGGATTTCGACCTGGTTCCTGGTCTTCCACTAGCCTTCTTTATTTAGCTTTAATTTAGGATATTGTATTTTCAAAATCCTAATTGGATTTGGGCCTGGCCTTTTTTGTTGGGCCTTATTAAATTTTACTGAGCCTCTATTATTGGGCTTTTCCAAATCTTATTGGGCCTCTTTTATTGGGCCTTTTCAAAATCTTATTGGGCCTCTTTTATTGATCTGGGCTTAATACACCCTGTTTAGAATGCTCTAGAATTCCTAGGAATATTCTGGAATATTCTTTTTTCTGGGCTTTTTCCTATGGGCTTTTGTCCTCAATGGGCTTTTCGTCCCTTCAACTTCCTTTTCCTCTTATATAAAGGAATGAGGAAAGGCTATTACTCCTCACTTTCTCATTTCTTAGTTTTCTTCTTCATCTTCCTGCTAAGATTCTCAGAGGAATAACAACAAGTCGGAGCTCAAAGCCTTTTTCAGGAGCGCTTCTTCAGGTAAGATTCCTCCCTTTGCTTTTCGTGTCTATTTTTCCATTGTGTGCCACTTTAAGATAGCCTATTTACGTGCCCCTTACTTTTTTTCAGATGGCTGACATAAGAATGACCCGTTTGGCCAAGATGAACGTGGCTAGAAAGTCCAACGATTTTCTTATTCGATCGAGGTATACTTCCTTAATCGACATGATCAACACTCGAGGGGACGAGTATCCGTCTGATGCGCATCTGGACGCGCACGATCATATCAGTGCTCTACGGGATCCCAAGGAGCTGGAAAAGTTGAGCAGCTGCTTCAAAATCAAGGAGCCTTTTAAGCTGGTTCTTGCGGGTCCGGCCGACAGGGCCTGTCAGTGGAAGAAGGACGCGCTATGCGTCTATAGGGATACTCTAAGGGCAGGTATTAGACTCCCTTTTCATCCATTCATTCGTTTGCTACTGGCTGATATGGGCATCAGCCCTTGCCAACTTCCCCCTAATTCCTGGAGGTTGATTCTGTGCTATCTGTCGCAATGCGCCAAGCACAACGTCCCCACATCTGTTGCTGTCTTCAGGAAGATTTTTCAGTTCAAAAACAGCCCTGATAAAAGTCCGGGTTGGGTTTCTATCAACCAGCGCCCCACTATCCCCCATATCGTGAATGGGAAGTCCATCCCTGACAACAACTTGGGGTGGAAGAAAGATTTTTTGTTTGTTATTTGGGAAGGTGGAGATTGGGGCTCCCTATTTCGATCATCCTTTGGGCTGGCCGTAGACGGGAGCTCGAATGACATAACTTTGTCTGAGGAGGAGGCTAGAGGTTTCAACCTCCTTACGCAAGACAACGACACTTCCCATTGTTGGGACCTTATCCGGGAGACCGTCCTGGTAGAACGCGGCCTTTCGCCCGTTAATAAGAAAAGTAAGTTCCCTTTCTTATCTCCTTTATTTCCTGCACTTTTATTTCATTGATTTTCAACTGACTTTGTTTGTTGCAGTGGCTGAGAAGATTGAGGAGGCTACCAAGCCGAAGGACCTGGAGACAACCAGGATGAAGAGGGCCGGGAAGATCTTTAAGGACCCTCGACTGGGTGACCGCTTCCCGGAGTTCCTTCTTCAGGCAACGGAGCCAGATGAGGAAGGCCCCAGCCAAGTTCTGCGCACCAAGCAGAGGCCAGGTGCCTATTTTCAACCTGCTTGGGGGATCCGGGGCAAGGACTCAATTGTGGGCAGCACGGCGCTGTCCAAGGAATGGTCTAAGCATTCCATTTCCCCGGTGGATTATCAAGATTTTGTCCTTCAACAGGACTTGGAGGGGAATGAGCTGTTTGGAGCCCAAGCTCTGGCGACGGTACGTACTTTACTTATGCCTTTTACAATTCTCTTTTCTTTCTTTTCTAAACCTTTGCTGTTTTCTCTTGCAGGCTAACGCCCATTTTCAAGGGGCAATTCACCAAGCCAAGGCTTGGAAGGTTGGCCTGGAAGATGCCAACAAGAAGTTGGAGGAGGCCAACCAAAAAATTGAGGCCCTTGAAGCTCAATTGGCCTCTTCCACTTCTGACCTGGAGACGGCCCGGGCTGAAAATGTCATCTTGAAGGCGCAGAAGGAAAAAGCCTTTGATGGCTGGATGGACACTCAAGAATTCAAAGACTTGATGGTGGAGCATGACGCCCTTCTTCATCCTGTTAGCTATAAGGAAGGCTGGGACGCTGCTGTGGAGGCCATCCAGGATGAGTTTCCCGAGGTCCTTGAGCAGTCGCCCTTTCCTTGCCCAGTGTGGGTTCCAGAGCTTGGAGGTGTTACTGAAAAGCTTGCTGGCATGATCAAGGATGGAGAGGAGGAAGATTCCTCCGAGGAGGAATTCGAGCCTGTCGCTAAGAAGACCAGGGTGGAAGAATCTCCCAAAGCAGCGCCTCAATAGCCATCATCTCCTGCCGAGGGAACTTCTACAGGGACTTCGGAGGGGACGACCGAGACTACCGAAGAAACGACTGAAACTTCCGAAGAGACTTCGGATAGTGGTTCTGAGGAATCTCAGCCTTCCAAGGCCTAGCTTTTTGTATATCTTCTTTTTGAACTTTATTTATATCAGAACTTTTTACCCTTCGGGGTTATGTTTTATACATTGCTTTTCTTGCCTTTTTCTATTTTAACTTTACAATCTTAATATGCATTTGAACCTTAAACATCCTTGGATTGAAATAATTTCAAGCTCTTTAATATGAAGTCTGGTTTTTCAAAACCTTACACAGCATGGGTTCGACCCTAATCAATAATAATTAGACATTGTAAATTCTACTGGAATATAAAATTCTACGCAAGCAAAGCTTCCAGGTGCTTTTAAACCTATTTGTCACAATGACAAGTGAGAATCGTACTTAGCCTATCTTATACGTAGTAAACCTTCAGGTTTTGTGCATGCCAGGTCCTCGGGACTTCAAAACCATCCATAGTTTCCAGCTTGTAGGTTCCTCTACCCTGAACGCTCTTGACTCTGTACGGCCCTTCCCAATTTGGGGTGAGCTTTCCTTTCTGTCCGATACCAGAAGCCTCTATTTTTCTCAAAACTAGATCACCTTGTTTAAAAAACCTCTCTTTAACCCTTAAGTTGTAGTAGAATGAAGCTTTTTTCTGATATTCTACTATCTTTGCATGTGCTTTATCTCGCACTTCATCGATTAAATCCAGGGCTAACTTCTGCCCTTCTTCATTTTCTTTTTCATCAAAAGCCTGAATCCTTGGAGAGGAATGTGATATCTCCACGGGAACTACTGCTTCTGCCCCATATGCCAACATGAAAGGAGTTGCATCTGTCGTGACTCTACAGGTAGTCCTATAGGCCCATAATATGGGAAGTATCTCATCCACCCAATTATTTCTTGACTTTTCGATCCTCTTCTTTAGTCCATCCAGGATTATCCGATTTGCTACCTCCGCTTGCCCATTGGCTTACGGGTGAGCCACAGAGGTGAACCGTAACTCAATTTCATTTTCTTCGCAATACTTCATGAATTCCTCGTTGTTGAATTGTGTTCCATTGTCAGTGACAAGGATACGGGGAATTCCATATCGGCATATAATGTTTTCCCACAGGAATTGTGCAACCTGCTTAGTTGTGATTTTGGCCAAAGGTTTGCCTTCGATCCACTTGGTGAAATAATCAATGGCTACAATCAGAAACTTCCTTTGTGCTGTGGCCATAGGAAAAGGCCCTAGAATATCCATCCCCCACATAGCAAAGGGAATAGGTGAGTTGATAGAGGTCAGCATCTCGGGGGGTTGTCTGGCGACTGGTGCATGCTTCTGACAGCGATCACACTTCTTTACATATTCTTTGGCATCAGCCATCATTTCTGGCCAATAGAAGCCTAAACGGGTTAACTTATGAGCCAAGGCCCTGCCCCCCAAGTGTTGCCCACAAATACCTCCATGCACTTCCTCAAGAGCTAAGCGTGCCTCATCGGGCCTGAGACACCTCAAGTAAGGAACCACGAAAGATCTTTTATACAGAATCCCATCTATCAAAGAGTACCTTAGTGCTCGAACAGTTAACTTTCGTGCCTCAATTGCATCACTTGGCAACCAACCGGTCTGAATGTGAGCCTTGATGGGATCAATCCATGACGTCCCCAAGCCTATGGGAGCCACAAGCTTAACATCTATGCTTCGTGTCTTCAAAACACGGAAGTACACACTTCCTGAACTTTCTTCAATCTCAGATGAAGCAAACTTTGATAGCGCATCTGCTTTAGCATTTTCTTCCCTTGGAATGTGTTCAACATGGCATTCATTAAATTGGGTCATCACAGCCCTTACTAGGCGAGCATACTTAGCCATCGTATCATCCCTTGCCTCAAATTCTCCCTTTACCTGGGATATGATCAGCTTCGAGTCTCCACGGACCTTTAAGTTTTTGACTCTAAGTGTCCCAGCTAGACCAAGGCCAGCAATCAGGGCTTCATACTCTGCCTCATTGTTTGTGGTTGGGAAGTCTAGCTTCATGGCATACTCAATTAAGAATCCATCAGGGCTTTGCAAAACCAACCCTGCTCCACTGGAATTTGTTTTTGATGCTCCATCAAAATAGAGAACCCAATATTCTTTCTCCTTGTCCCCATTGTCGACTCCCTTGTCTTGAGGTATGGTATCTTTCTGCCCCCCGACTTCTTGGTTGGGTATGGTACATTCCACCAAGAAGTCAGCTAGTGCCTGGGCTTTTATGGCCGTACGTGGCTTATACTTGAGATCAAACTCTCCCAACTCTATTGCCCACTTAATCAGTCTCCCACTTGCCTTGGGACTGTGAATGATATTTCTCAGTGGCTGATTTGTTAGCACTTCAACTTGGTGAGCTTGAAAATAAGGACGCAGCTTTCTTGAAGCCATTACCAAGGCTAAAGCGAATTTCTCAATGGCTGAATAATTCAACTCAGCACCATGCAAAATTTTGCTGACATAGTATACGGGTTTCTGGACTTTCAGTTCCTCCTTAACCAACACGGCGCTCAAGGCGCTCTCTGAAACAGCCAAGTACAAGAATAAAACTTCATTCAGAACTGGCTTGGCCAACAACGGGGCCTGGCCCATATACTTCTTTAACTCTTCAAATGCCTTCTGATTTTCCTCACTCCATACAAAGTCTTTGATGTTCTTTAGTGACTTGAAAAATGAAAAGCACTTGTCTCCTGACTTGGAGATGAATCGTCCTAACGCAGCAACCCTTCCTGTGAGCTTCTGAACATCTTTGACAGTTTTGGGGGGTTCCATGTCCAGGATTGCCTTTATTTTATCGGGGTTTGCCTCAATTCCCCTCTTCGAGACCATCAATCCCAAGAATTTTCCAGATCCTACTCCGAAAGCACACTTCGTCGGATTCAACATCATCTTGTGGTACCTCAGGACCTCAAAAGCTTCCCTTAAATGGGCTATATGATCAGTCTTTACTAGACTCTTGACTAACATGTCATCAACATAGACTTCCATAGTCTTACCAATAAGATCCTTAAAAATTCTATTCACCAACCTTTGATAGGTGGCTCCTGCATTCTTGAGACCAAACGCCATAACAAGATAACAATAAACACCAAAGTCAGTGATAAATGATACCTTTGGAATGTCATCCTTATGCATTTTGATCTGGTTGTATCCGCTAAACCCATCCATGAAACTCAGCATCTCATGTCCAGCGGTGGCATCAATCAAAGTATCAATTCTAGGCAGCGGAAAACAGTCTTTGGGGCATGTATCATTCAGATCGGTGAAGTCTATACACATCCTCCACTTTCCATTAGCCTTCTTCACCATTACAGGGTTTGCTAACCACTCCGGAAATTGAATCTCCTCAATGAAACCAGCCTCTAAGAGCTTTTCCACTTCCTGCTTTATAGCCTCTTGTCTTTCCGGGGCAAAATTTCTTTTCTTTTGTTTCACTGTCTTCCGGCTTGGATCTACGTTTAGCTTGTGAGTAATTAACTCCGGGTCTATGCTTGGCATATCAGCTGCTGACCATGCAAACACATCACTATTTTCTTGCAAAAATTTCACTAACTTCCCTCTAAGGGGCTCCTCTAATGTGGCTCCAATGAAAGTCGTCCTCTCAGGATTCTCGGGGTCTAAATGAACTGAAACCAATTCTTCTGCTGGCCTTCCTCTATTCTCATCATTTTCTCGAACATCCACATCTTCAATAGGAAGAACCTGCCCCCCGACTCCATCTGCCCTCAAAGAGGCCACATAACAGCTTCTAGCCATTTTTTGATCTCCTCTCTCTTCTCCAATCCCGTTTTGGGTGGGAAACTTCATGACTGAATGGTAGGAAGAGGGGACTGCCTTAAAGGCATGTATCCCTATTCTCCCCATGATAGCATTATAAGTTGAACTAGCCTTTACCACCACGAAATCCAGCATCTGCGTTGCTTGCCTTGGCTCCGTACCTATGGTGGTTGGCAATTTGATTATCCCTTCCACAGGACATTCTACTCCAATAAATCCATATATCGGCATGTCGGTTGGTGTTAACTGGGAGTCGTTATACCCCATCCTTAGAAAGGTGTCGTGGGGCAAGATATCCACAGAAGCACCATTATCCACAAGGACCCTCTTAACCGGGCTATTTCCTATTATTGGTGTTATGACCAGCGGGTCGTCATGGGGAAACTTCATACCCTCTAGGTCGGAATCATCAAAAGCCAATGTTACTTCTGTCCTGGCCCTCTTCGGGGCTTCTCCAACAATATGCATAACCTCTCTAGTATATGCCTTTCTGGAATTTTTGGACAATCCAGCAGCAGTTGGACCTCCAAAGATCGTGTTTATCACAGGCCCTCGAGGTCTCGGCCCTCCATAAATGGTGTTTATAACTGGTCCTCTAGGCTGGGGGTTTCGCCCCTGATCGTCTTGGTCCCTCCTACGATCTTCAAAGTTCTTCCTTCCATTATTATTTCTGTCCCCTCCATCTCCAGTATACTTGTTCAATCTTCCTTTTCGAATCAAAAACTCAATTTCATCTTTCAATTGCCTACACTTATCGGTGTCATGGCCAACATCTTTGTGAAACCTGCAATACTTGCCCTTATCTAGCTTGCGGGATCAGCCTTCAAGGGCTTAGGCCAGCGAATATCTCTAGTCTTTCTCAATCTCCATCAAAATCTGACTTCTGGGAGCATTCAGCTTAGCGTATTCAGTGAACTTTTGCCCAGGTCCTCCCTTCTTGGGGGTTGAATCAGGGTTTTGTTCGGTTCTAGGATATTTGTCCTTAGCGATATACTCCAAATCAGTTTTTTCATTTCTTGCCTCCAGTGGGCTCATTACTTACTACGGTCTTCCTCATACTTTCTTCAACCTTGATATACTTCCCTGCCCTCTCTTGGAGCTGTAACATGCTCTCAGGGGGTCGTTTGGCCAAAGACATCTTGAAAAACTCATCCCTAGTTCCTTGTTGCAGTGCTATCATGGCTACCTTATCATCAAGGTCTGGGACTTTTAAAGCCTCCTTTGTAAAATGATTCAGGTAATCTCTTAAGGATTCCTTAGCTCCCTGCACAAGACTCATAAGAGATGCTGAACTTTTCTCATGGACTCTTCCACTGATGAATTGCTTAATAAAAGCCTGACTTAATTCTCTGAATGATCCAATAGAATTTGGGGGTAGGCGACTGTACCATCTTTGAGCCATACCCGACAGGGTTTGAGGGAAGGCCCGACATTTTATAGCATCATTCACTGGGTTGCAGCAGCAGTGCATTAGAGAATGTCCTAACATGATTAGCGGGGTCTCCCGTGCCATCATAGGCTTTGATAGTGGGCATCTTGAATTTCCTTGAGATATGGGCATTCATTATCTCTTCTGTGAAGGGTGGAGTTGGATCATCAGGATCTCCAAGGGGAAGGAGATTGCTTGGATCAGTTCTTGGGACAGCAGCCCTTCTTCTTACCGGACCATCCAGGTCTATGATAGGAGGAGGATTTCTCCCCCTAGGAGGTATGTGGGGTCTGGTGGCTTGGTGAGCCTCCAAATCACGCCTCAGCCTTTGGATTTCAGCCTCATGAGCCCTGATCTTTTCCTGCACTTCTTGGGGATTCGCCCCTGGGGTGCTTTGGGGGCGTTGCCTTCCATCAGGCCATTGGCTCTTTTCCAGGACGCCTCCTTCTCGGGGCCACTTCATCATCCGAAGATTCAGAGTCTCTCTCAGTGTATGGACCAGAAAATTCCCGATCCTCAGGGATAGGATCCAAACCTCGTATATAGGGGGCGACTGCCCTCGTGCTTCGCTTCGCCCAGCATATCCGCTTCCTCCAACCTCAGGGTGAAGGGGCATCCCATAAGGGGGGTTAGTAGTAACAATAGTTGAATATTCATACCCGACGGGTCGAGAATTCACAGGTATATGTATTTGTTGAACTTGAGGATTCGTACCTTGAATCGGGGGAGTTGTCCCTTGTAGCTGGGGTTGAGTTGCCCCTGTCTGGGCTTCCTCCTGAGTAGATGCATAGGTTGAATGGGGAGGAACCTCCACGGTTGATGAAATCACCTGGGTTGTCTCTAATGGTGTTCCTTCTTCTAGAGCTCCAATTGTTCTCCGTGTTCTCGCCATGGTTGTTGTTGTGATTCCCACAGACGGCGCCAAATGTTGTGGATAAAAAACTAAGGTTATTACTTGCCTGTATTTAATACTAAGATTCGGGAGCTCAAGGCCTTTAATGGCTGCTCTCGTGTTTCGTGACTCAATCTGCCTTTACGAGATGCCTACGTATCTCTGTGAATTAGAGAATCAAGCCAAAAAACGTAGTTCTATTGATGGGGGTGAGACCCCTTATATAGATGTTGTGAGTCCTTGAATTGGACTTGGTATAGGAGACTTGGTGGGCAAGTCTCATAATTAGTAATGGACTTTGGAGTCCTAGATAGTAGGAAACTGATTCCTTATCCTTTTAGGTCCCCTTGAGGCTAATCTCCAAGGATTTATATCCTTATCGGGACTCTTTTCAACATCTGATTTGTCCCTTATTAATTAATTACGAAATTAATTAATAATCAGGGCTTTTAGGGCCTTTTTTATTCCATCAGGCCTGATCTGGTCCATCAGGCTTAACCTTTCTGGTCTGAGTATCATATATCTTTTTATTGGGCCTAGCAGCCCACAGCTTGTATAATTAATGCAGTAAATAAATTATACAAGCATAATTTATTTATCCCTATCACTAAAATATACAAATCAGCATTAGTTGAGAGAACTTTCAGTGACTAATCGAATAATCGATAATTAATCGTATTGATTTATCAAAGTAATTTAATTTAATAATATATATAATTTTATTTAAACTTGATTAAACTTCCATGAAATTTACAACAAAAATATCACATACGACTACTTTAATATTGTTATTTAAGGGACAAGGTTAATAAAAAAAATATCACAAGCCACTGGTTCAAGCGTGATACTTAAGTGATTTATGTTTAATAATCAATAATTAATAGTTAGTGATCTATAGTATAAAATTCCTCATCAACATATAGTTCAATAACCCTGGTGATCTAATTCATCAAACACAAAATCAACAAATCAATATATGATTTACTTTTTTTAATTATAAATTTTCTTAAAAAAATCATTCTTAAAGGATTTTTTTTAAGGATTTTTTTAATTGGCCTATTCGGTCGATTTTTAACGTGATTCGAACGTTTTAGCCCATCGCCCGATTTCTAACCGATAAATTAAAAAATTGTACTTTGACCCGATTACGATTAATCGAGGTGTGACTCGTCACAACTCTGACTAGTCGGTTAATATGCCGATCTTTAGAATAATTATATTACCCTACAAATTTATTTAAGTTAAAAGCTTGATTGACATTTATATTAAATTGTTGACTATGTAGAAATCAAAAGCATTTTTTTGCCCGCAAGGGTTGGCTCAGCTGGTTAAAGAGAGGAAAACTATCCTCTTGGTCACAGGTTCGAATCCCACGGGAGGAAAATTTATGATTATGCCTCATGAGTCAGAGCCTGTCGCTTAATGCGGTTTACCTTGGTTCACGTGGTTTGCAGGCTATTGCGTGAGCCCGTAGGGTTTACCCAATGCGCACCTGAAGGGTAGCGGGTGCGGGTTACCTACGATAAAAAAACATTTTTTTTGGAAAAAATCTTTTAAGAAAACATTCATTAAATTGTTTGGCTTTTGTTTGAACTCGATAAATATTTTTAAAAAAAGTTCTTTTAAATTTGATACGGGATGAAAAAATATGCAATACATTTTGAATTAATTAGACTTAGTATGGTCCAATAAGTAATTCGAATTAAAAAGGATCGAAACCTTAATTATTTACTAATTTTTAATTAATAAATAAAGTGGATTAACAACTCGTTAAAGGTTCCAATGAAGTAAATACTTCAATAATCATTGATCTTCAAAACTCCCCAACTTTTAGGACCGTAAAATCTAATCTGAGTTGGAGACTTATCTACCAAGTCTTCGAATTCTAACCTAAACCCACGTCTATCAAAGTCTATATAAAGGGTCTTACCGCTCTATTTAGAACTACATTTTTTGACTTGATCCTGGCAAGCGCAAGGTACGTAACTCACCAACCCAAACATTAAACAGACCATAATTTTTTTTATAATATTTGGCACCGTCTGTGGGAAGACAACATTAACCATTGCAAGAACACGAAACAATGCTGCTCAAGAAACACTAACAACGACCCACACTGTCACATCCACCATCAAGATTCAACCTCACTCAACTCTTATTACTAGACGAGTTGATCTTTTAGGGACGTCAATCCCCTCTACTCAGCCACCGGCTGGCTTTAATGGAGTTCTTAATCCTCAAACTCATATGGTGAATGCTCTTCTGAACACCCAATCCCCTGTCGAGATGTCGATGGTAGTAATTCCATGACGTGTAAATCCCGTCTATAGGATGTCGTTGTATCTCGACATTAGAGGAAGTAGGCTGCAACCATGGACTCAAAACAACCCTTCATACATCAGATGTTTGAGCCCTATTATTGATAGACCTGGTTATTCAGGTCCCTACACCGATGACAAATAACAGTCGACTAACGAGAATGTGCATCATAGGAGAAGGCACATGATCAAGGAGTCCATTGGAGGAAGATTCCCGCGTTTGTGTGAAATGGAATGATCATATACCCATAACTTAAGGGAGAAGATTTGTGCTCACGAAGCACATATCGAAAAGTTCAAGAAGGATTTAGAAACTAGACAAACTAGGTAGGCCGAAGACCCAACAGAGCTGGGAGAACAATGGTAGCTCCCAAGTTTTGATCTAGATGAAACTCCTTGAAGGAGGATGGTAGAAACTCTAAGAGCTTATCCTAATGAGCTCTTATTGCTAGGATATCCTGATGATCTCACACCACTGTTTATGGGGAAAATTATGTATGCCCATAACTCAAGAAAGCTTAAAATGGCCACTATCAAGGCAAATGATGAAACTTGTGATTTGGAAAATCATGCAAGGATGTTCTCCAATGCGATGTTACTATAATTGTGAACGTGCTATTAAATATAAGGTGCTTGTAAAGTATAATATAACGTAATATATAATCGAGAAATTATAACTCAAAATGAAACAGAAACAGATAAATAATATTAAATTGTGAAGCACAGTAACCCTAAAGATGAAGACATGATATATACAAAGAATCAAAAGATGTGAATGAATCTCTAAGTCCACAATCAAGTCATGGGAAAAAGTTCATTAACATGTTCAAGCATCCATGAAGAATAAGATATCTAAGGACTTCAAGTATCAGTTACATGGTTTGATTTGAAGTATTAAAGATCAGGGGTTCAGTGATTGAAGCACTGAATAATCAACCAAGGTGTATCAACTCAGCATTGCAAAGGAAATTGAATTAAATCAATTCATGTTAGTTGTTTGTGAACCAGACCAGTGCACCAAGCACCAGCATATTAGAAAGGGTTTTATTCAGTTATTCAGAAAGAAACATTGTTGATACAGTTATTAGACAAGAATTTTTCGAAGTCAAAGCTCTTCTACTTGGCCTCCCTGGTTGCAAGTAAATCACCATAGGAATGGACCAGGTCGCAAGTAACTTTCAGAATAGAAAATGACTAAGGCAAATATACTTCTTTACTTCCTAGGCCGCAAGTAAATGCAAAACAGGGAAATTGGCTAAGTCAGTACCTCAAGGTCGCAAGTAACCTTACCCTGGTGATCTAGGTCGCAAGTATCTTGCAAGGAAAAATCCTCTAAGGCATAAACCCCTTCCCTAAGCTTACAAGGTCGCACAAAACTCCTACCTGCTATTATGGTCGCAAATAACGTCTCACATGGGGAATAGAGTCGCAAGTAAGTCTAAGAGGCAAAATTGGGGAAGACAATTCCTCCGGTCGCAAGTAACTCTGAAAGCAGTTCGCAAGTAACTCTGAAAGCAAGTCGCAAGTATATACTTGGGTGTGTTATTGTGAATTAAAAATGCAGCAATTCAAGGATTTGAATGGACATAAATGTGCCACCTGTCCAAAGGAATTGAAGTCTACAAAGCAGCAAATGAATACAATTTCATTTGGTTATCTTTTCATCCAACAAAAAGTGTTTTTACGGGAGCTCCATTAAAGACTTCATTTATTAATCTTGTAAACACAAAGTTGTGCTGCTGAATTTATTGTAACCAATCAATTCATTGATTAGATTGTAGCAACCTCAAGGTTTATATTAATAAAATAATATATTCCTCGAATTGTTTTGTGTCTATTTTGATTCCGTACTCATAATGAAGAACTTGTAACGAATCAAAAAAGATTATAGATACCGTATTCAATCCCCCTTCTACGATACTTTGGGACTAACAATTGGTATCAGAGCTTGTTGATTGACATACAAATCAAGATATGGAGAAAGAAATAAGTTCTTGAGAAATTTCTTGAAATTTTTTAATTTTCAAAAATGATCATTTCTTGAGATTTTTGAATTTTAAATAATTTTAATTCCGCCAAGATGATGAATAACCAAAGAATTGGAAGTATCAAGGTTCCCCCATTCGACTGGAAAATTTGGTCTATGGAAGAAAAAGATGATACTATTTATGAAAGCTTCGAATCCACTGTATATTGGGATATTACTGAATGGCCCTTATGTCCCTATGGAAGTAGTTGTTGAATCCACTACTGCAACTGGTGCAAGAATTCCTTCATCCACTCCTAGGGATTCGTCTAAATATACGGAGAGTAACAAGGAGTTGATAAATCTTGACACAAGACTTCAACTCATAATAGTGGAATCGACCGATAATGATATGAGTCATCAACTTGTGGAAAATATTAGTGCAAAGGATATGTGGGATACCATTGAGCGGCTGATGGAAGTTATAGAAGAAGTCAAAGAGAACAGAATAGATATTTTGACTACTCAGTATGCGGCATTCAAACTTCAATCCGGAGAAACACTGTCTTCACTCTTTGAGAGATATACAAGACTGTTAAGCAAACTAAAGCTACAAGGGAAAGTTTATCCTATACGAGAGTCAAACAGAAAGTTTATGCTGACATTGCCAATTCATCTGGAACAAAAGAACACATCTATCAGGGAAAGAGCTGATTTTATTACCATGTTCTTGGATGTGATTTATGAAAAACTAAGAACCCATGAATTGGAGCAAGAGCAGAGAACTATTATCTGTGGACCTGGTTCTATTGACATTAAGAGTACGACACTTGCAAGAACCACTGCACTTGTAGTTCGTGAACGTGATACCCAAGAAGTCAATGTTGCACCCTCCTCAACAATCAAGGAAATAGTTGTAGCTGAAATTGCTCATGGTGAGCCAGAGGATGAAAGTGAGTTTTACACTCAGGAAGAACTTGAACAGTTGGAGGATAAATTTATGGCATACATGGCTGCAAAGTTTAGTCATGTTAGATTCAGAAGGAAAACCAACTACAAACCAAGGGGTTCATCAGGGAGATTTCAGAAAGGAAGCTACTCATCAGGTTCAAGCTCTAGAGGAGGCTACAAGTCAAGTTGGGTAGACAAGAGCAAAATAAGATATTACAACTACAATGAGTTGGGGCACTTTGCATCTGATTGCAGAAAGCCCAAGGCAGCAAAAGGAAAAGATTCCTTTGAAAAGAAGGAAACTTATGAAGATTTGAAGAGGCAGAATGAGAAGCTAAAACTGAAGCTGAATCCTTATGTGGTTAAGGAAAAGGGAAGAACGTACATTGCTGAAGGAAAAAGTTGGGATGATACTGATTCAGATGAAATGGAAGAGGATGTGAATCTAGCTCTTATGGCAGACTCTGTAGAATAATCACCACAATCATCTCAGGTTTCTGAACTTACTACTATTGATATGTTTGTGTCTGAATACAAGTCTACTATGCATGAACTTACTTTAAAATTGTATAATGTTTATACAAGCATGCTTGCATATAAACTTGAAAATGATAAGTTAGTTCTTAAAGCTGAGAGTTATCCTCTAGAAATGAAGAACTAGAATTATTTGTAGTTGGCTTAAAAGACTTTAAACAAAAGAATGAATATTTAAAAAATTAGGTTAAGTACAACGCAGACATAGAAGCCATTCTTAGAACCCAAATTGATGATTTAGAAAAGAAGTTACAGGCGTTTTAGAATGCAGTTTTGATTTAGAAGGAGATAATAGATAGTCAAAATTTAAATCTAAGACTTTAATTGGACTTGACTATTCTAAGCTGAACAGTAAGAAGCATAGTGGTGCATCTGAGATAAACATGTTTGTCTCAAAAAAGGTACCATATGTCATTAAGGATGTTGTATCTTCGTTGTTCACTGAGTCTGTTTCAGAACCTTTGGATGAAGTAAGTTTGCTAATCAATAAGGAATTGATTGTTGAGGATAGAGAGAAAGAGAAGGTAGAGGAATCCCCTAAGACTCCTAAGGCACCAGCTAGTAAAGCTAAATCCAAAGCTGACCTAGGTAATAAGGTGGATAGGAAAGAACCTGACACACTTAGAAACCAGAGCCAATAGATAACTCTATGACTAGTGAGAGTGCTAAGGTTAAGGCTAAGAAGAACAGAAATGGTAAGGTAGGTGTAACTATGAAATATGATTTTACATCTTCCTCATCTGCATCTAGAAAGTTATGTAATAATTGTAATTCTGTTGCACACCTTACACATGTATGCACAAAAGCTAAGGTAGAATCTGTTAAAACTTCTAGTATGCCTTCCATGCCTAACATGCCTAGTTTTCATGAGCCTTGAGGCGTAGTTGGTTGTATGCCATGTGCATTTGTTACCATGTCTGAGTACTTTAAAGCTTTTCATGCATCTGCTAGTGCTTGCACTGACACTAAGACAAGCATGAGTAATGAGCACACATAAGCCAACACTGTAGTACCTCCTATCTCTAAGTCTGACAACTCTGTTGAGACTAGCACTGAGAAAGAGTCATTCAAAGTGAAAGCTAAGCCTGTTAAGGTCTCATTTGTTGATTATGTTTCTACCCCTAAACCTTCAGGACCCAAGAAAACTTGGGTACTAAAGTCTTCTTAATCAATCTTTGTTTATAGGGTAAGGTTCGAAAGGAAAAGATCATGTGGATTCTGGACAATGGTTGTTCTAGGCACATGACAGGAGAAAAGTCCCTACTCACAGGTGTGGTTGAGAAAGCTGGCCCTATATTTACCTTTGGAGATGACAACAAAGGATTTACTAAGGGATATGGAAATTTGGAAATTGGGAATGTCATCATTGAAAACATCTCTCTTGTGGAAGGATTGAAGCATAATCTTCTGAGCATCAGTAAGTTTTATGACAAAGGATACAATGTTGAATTTAGACCAGAAAGATGTTTGATCACTCACAGGAAAGATGAGAAGCTTGCTTTATAGGGAGTAATGAAAGGTAATCTTTTCGTAGCTGACTTGAAGTCTGCCTGTGATGGAGTTATGAGATGTTTTTACAGGAAAGCTTCATCAGAACAAAGTTGGATATGGCACAAGAAGCCCTCGCATTTGAATTTCAAGACACTGAATTCTCTGGTTAAGATGGAATTGGTGAGAGGACTACGATAGATGGAATTCTGTCAAGAAGGACTTTGTGAAGCATGTGAAAAAGGGAAGTCAAATAAAGCATCACACAGAAGCAAGGAAATGACAAGCAAAAGATGAACCTCTTCAGTAATTTACATGGATTTATTTGGTCCAGTGAATATGTTGTCACTATCAAGAAAAAGATATGCTTTAGTGATAGTCGATGATTACTCTAAGTACACATGGGTGTTGTTCTTGCAATCAAAGGATGAAGCACCATAGATGATAGTTGATCATATAAAGAAGATTGAGATGGAAGCAAAATTACCTGTCAGAAAGATCAGATAATGGGACAGAGTTCAAAAATGCATTTCTAAATAAATACTGTACAAAGAAAGTTATTTGGAGACAGTACTCAGCCCCAAGAAATCCTCAACAAAATGGAGTAGTAGAAAAGAAGAATTGAACCTTGGTTGAAGCAGCAATGACTATGCTAAGTGAATCAAGGCTTCCTACCTACTTCTGGGCTGATGTAACGCCCTCCAGACCCGGGGTATAAGTCTGGAGGTTACGAGCTAATCACCAAACCTGTACAAGCTTATTAATAAATAATAAAGAAATGAAACTAAACCCCTTAACAACTACCAGGACCTTTTTAGGTTGAAGTATGAAAACAAGAACCTCTAACTACTTTTATTACAAACCAACATTTAGAATCTCACAAACTTTCTTTATTACAAACCATTGTCTAACTCATTTTAAACTAAGTTCAGCTTTTATTCAAACACACATACTATCTATCAACACTCCACCTGCTCGGGCAACTCAAAGTTTTCTTCCTGGATTGGGATCAACACCTTGGGTATAAGAGGATCCCGAGGCTTGACCCGCTTCTTTACCACTCGTGTCTTAACGGGTTTCATACTCCTTCTTAATTGAAACAATAAGGTGAATAACAACAAAAAGGGGTGAGCCAAAAATTGCTCAACAAGTTTACAAATATACACAGTTAAAGCAATATAACTAAATCCGTAACCCAGGTATATCAGCAAAGATATAATCTCATAAAAATCAAAAGAAGGCCATTGTTGGCGAATGCAAACAAACTAAACTGGACTTAAGTTCGCAGCTATACCCTGCTGATCAGCCATGATACAGTGTAGATCTATATCTCACTATATAGATCCCGTCGGGCACCCAGGCACTATGGCCCATCTCAAGGATCCTGTTATATCCCGCTCCTTAGGATTAAGTAAACTTAATCCCCAAAAGTAATGTTATCCAGTCCCTGGAATAGCAACCGGAACAATCACCACAATATATCAATAATTATGAGTAATAATTGGAATATGAATAATAAATTCAAATGAAAAGAATAATTCAAGAATCGAACTGAGATATGAATAAAGGAATTAAAGTAATGCAAATGTAATAAGAATCTGAAGAGAATATCACTATTCTGGAAAATAGAATAGGGTAGAAACTTGCCTTCTGTGCGACTTACTACAATTAAATCACTTCCGTCTATTCCCTACTTGACCTGCCTTGCTGGCTTAGTTTCTGTTAGCAAAATAGACTGGTTAATTCATTTTGTACTTCAATTTGCATCTTGCATCGACTTCATTTTGTTCTTATTATCTACCCATACGCTTATAACCAACTCGAATATTACATATAAGCAAGTAAGACTCGATTAACCATATAATACACATAAGCACCTAAGCACATAATCGTTTTTATAGTTAAAATAATTTTTAGAATCGAAATCGACTCGCTGATTGCTCCGTTGATCACCTTCTGCTTCATTTCCCATTTTTCCGGAATTTTTCGAACTCGTCTCAGCACGCATTTCAACTGATAATCAAGCAATCAATAGAATCAACTAATTTCGAGAAGAAATTAGGTCTTCATATTATTTTTAGTGAAAAGAATTCATTTTTCTGAGTCAACAGGCTTTCGTTTCGCTCAAATCGGACTAACGGTTGAATTATTATCAATTAAACACTGATAATTCAATTTATTATTCAATATAAATAATTATTGCCAATTTTTAAATCCCAAAATAATTTTTAAATAATTATTTAAGAAAATCAAAGTCAAAAATAATTTTTTTATAATTTTTGGAATTAAAATGAAGAAGTTATGATTTATTGAAAATTATGTAACTAATTATCGAAATAATTAATCACTTTTTAAATATTTAATAAATAAATAACTAATAAATAATTAATAGATAATTATTTAGTAATTTAAAATAATTAATCCCTAATTATTAGGATTAATCACAATTTATTACAAATATTTACAACTCATCATTATTTATTTGATTAGATCGATTATTTATAAATAATCAATCGATTTAATTAACTGATACGCTATTTATCGAATAACTACGAATTACTCGAATTATAAACCAACTCAACGATTAATCACTCGTATAAATACGAGCTACGCACTATTCTCGAATACTACCGAACTCATATATTATTATTGAAACTTATACGATTCGTTAATCAATTAATTATCTGTATTTAATTATACGATACGAACAATTACTGCAATATTATTCGAATAACTAACGCTCGAATAATAATTCTCATTATCGAATCACTACTCGCAGTATTAACTAATTATTAGATTATTAATCATATTATTTAATTATTTTAATCCTTATTTATTAATTAATTACCTAATTATTAATTAATGACCTAATTATTAATTAATTAGATAACTAATAAATAATTAGATAAATAATTAAATAATTAATTAAATAATTAAATTCAAATTTATAATTTAATAAAATAATTTAGAAATTAATAATATTATTTTTCAGAATTTAAAACTAATTTTTATCTAATTATTAGAATTATTAAAACTAATTTCTAATTTTCAGAAAATAAAATAAATATATAAAAATCCAGAAACATAAAACTGAGTTCAGTGTTTGGGTTTTTAGGATAAAACCCGGGTCGATTTCCGGGTTGCAAACCGGGTCGAACCCGGGTCGATGAAGAACAGCCACCGGCAACGACGCCGGTGGTTTTTCCGGTGAGCAATCCGATGTTCGAACACGTGCTTTCTGGCTGACTTTCTACTGCGTTTTCGTCCCACACGACACAGGGCTACTTCTCCTTCCCCCAGCAACGACGTCGAGACCGGAGAAGCCGAGAAACGCCGCCGACAGCGGCGGTTTCCGGTGAGTTCAAAACCTTAATCAAAATCGACGAAACCGGTGCCAATGAATCGAAACTCAACGATCTACACACTCGTACTTATCAAAACATCAAACAATAACCAGGAATTCAAACCCGAATTCAAGATTAAAACCCGAAAATATGAATTAAAATTCGATCAATCAAACATGAAAACAACTACATAATCAAAAACTAGAGATCATAAGCTTCAAAACGAGTACTCACATGACTGATTTGGACTCCGGAATCACCTTCAAATTCAGCTTTGATTCTCTGCCTGTTCTTCACCAACACAAACCCTAATTCCCTTTTCTTTTTCTATTTTCTGATTTTTAATTAAAATTAACTGAAAATTAACAATAAATCAGGTATTTATATTTATGAAAATAATACCCCTAAGTAAAATTAAGGGTCTAATTACACTCCTAATAAAAATATTTGGCCCCAATTTTGTATAATTTTTGGGTATTAATATGAATTTTTAAATATCCAATAAATACAAAATTAATGCTAAAAATTCCCAAAAATTGTGAATATTACAAAAATGCAAAGAAAAATGATATATGATAATTTCATGATCATATAAAAATAAAAATGTGATTTTTGTGGGGTTTTTGGTACCCGAAGGGGCCCGGAAAATCGTTTTTCGCGAAAAAGGTCAATTTGTAAAACGTCTAGGGGTTCAGAATAGCGATATGATATAGGGCATTTTTGACAAAATAGGGCCAATGATTTTGTTTGAAATACAGGCTTTTAAAACATGGTTTTGAGTTGTGCGGGTTTTGATATAAGATATATAATTTAAGATAAAACACTCAATAAATATCCAAAACACGTGTTGGATCAAAACAGATAACATGTAACACGTAGCAGTTAAGATTTAATGACTCAACACATTTAATCACATATAAATGACATATTAATACACATATTTTATTATAAATATGATATAATACAACGTAAATTTCCCGGTCGTTACATTCTCCCCCCCTAATAGGATTCTGTCCTCAGAATCTACTACGAAAACAAATGAGGGTATTTCTCTAACATTTCACTTTCAAGCTCCCAGTTGATTCTTCAATCACTGTGTTTCTCCGTAACACTCGCAATAAATATACAGACTTATTTCTCAACACTTTCTCTCGCCGATCTAAAATTCTTACCGGCTGCTCTACAAAAGACAAATCAGGTTGGATATCTATCGGTTCATACTCTATTACATGCCTAAAATCAGGATTATATCGGTTAAGCATTGACACGTGAAACACATTGTGAATGTGTTGCATATGAGGTGGTAACGCTAATTCGTATGCAAGCTTTCCTACTTTCTTCAAAAATCTCAAATGGTCCAACGTATCGTGGTTTCAATTTACCCTTATTACCAAATCTAGTCAATCCTTTTCATGGCGATATTTTAAGTAATACGTGTTCCCCTTCCTGATAGTCCCATATCCTTCCTTGCTTGGTCCTGCATATTTGCGTTGCCTGTTTTGCGCTGCATCAAGTCGTTTCCGAATAAGTTCAATCTTTTCTTTCGTTGCTGAATTAATTCTGGACCCAAAATTTTATGTTTTCCAACTTCATCCCAATGCACTGGTGATCTGCATTTTCTCCCATATAGTGCTTCATACGGTGGCATTCCAATGCTGGCGTGATAGCTGTTATTATAAGAAAATTCCACCAGGGGTAGATGCTCATCCCAACTGCCTTCAAAATCGATCGCACAAACTCGTAGCATGTCTTCAATCGTTTGGATAGTTCTTTCACTTTGCCCATCGGTTTGTGGATGATAAGCGGTACTCATGTTAATGTAGTCCCAAGGCATTCTTGAAATTATCTCCAAAATCTTGAATTGAAACGGGGATCTCGATCAGACACGATAGATATTGGAACTCCATGTCGCATCACAATTTCCTTGAGATATATGTGCACTAATTTGTCGAGTGAAAATCTTTCATTAATTGGTAGAAAATATGCCGACTTCGTAAGTCTGTCAATGATTACCCATATCGCATCATGATTTGCCCTAGTCCTTGGTAGTCCTACCACAAAATCCATCGCTAGATGTTCTCATTTCCATTCTGGAATGTCTAACGGTTGTAATAACCGCTCGGACGTTGATGTTCCGCTTTAACTCGCTGGCAAGTGTAGCATTTACTCACCCATTCTGCTATTTCCTTCTTCATATTCGGCCACCAAAAGTTTCCTTCAAATTGTGATACATTTTGTGCTTCCTGGATGGATGGAATACTTCGAATTGTGCGCATCTCGCATTATTTCTTCTTTTAATTCTGCCACGTTAGGGATCCAGATTCTCGATGCAAAGCGTAAAATTCCTTCATTATCTTTCTGAGTTGTGATCTCTTCTCCTGTTAAGTCGTCATCTTGACTCATCACATCTTGACAACGGCGAATCTTTTCTAGCAACTCGGTTGGAAAGTCATAGTGTAGATAGTTCCTGCAGATTCATTGGGAATACGAATCTCGATTTCCAATTTGTCGAATTCCTTGGCCAATTCTTCGCATGAAGTTAACCAATTCAATCTTTCTTTTCTGCTTAGCGCATCCGCTACAACATTTGATTTTCCTGGATGATAACTGATCGTGACATCTTAATCTTTAATTAATTCCATCGCCGTTGTCGCATGTTCAGTTCCTTTTGCGTAAAGATATACTTCAGACTTTTATGATCCGTGTAGATTTCGCATTTTTCACCGTAGAGATAATGTCTCCAAAGCTTCAATACAAATACGATTGCTGCTAATTCCAGATCATGCGTAGGATATTTCTGCTCATGGGGTTTAAGTTATCTCGAAGCATATGCAATGACGTTACCGTGTTGCATCAATACACATCCTAACCCGCGATACGAAGCATCACTGTAAATGACGAAATTTCCTTGCTCGTCTGGCAATACAATACTGGTGCGGTCACCAACCGATTCTTCAACTCTTGAAAACTTTCTTCACATTTATCATTCCATTCAAA